>NC_081553.1:20306236-20315208 GCF_963082655.1 Stomoxys calcitrans
GATGGGTATCCCAAGTTCGACGCGGCCGAGTTTAACTCGTTTTTACTTGTTTCAATGGTATTTAATTATTACCTTAAATGAAGTTAACTGTCTTAAACCAAAGAATTGAAACTTAATTCACCCGTTTTTTTTTTTTGTATAGACAAAACGAAATTTACAAAATTTATCACAAGGTTTCTCACATGATATATCATTTAATTAAGATCAATTAACTTTTTGTTAAATTCAATCAATAAATGATATGCTAAGATGAAGATATCAAACAAATGTTCTGAATGAAAAAAAAAAAACAATAAAAAAATAAAAATTCATTACCATTGTAAAATTTAATTTTTCGCATGGAAATATCTTCAAGAATTTATTATAATTATTAAAATTTTGCCTTCGGTATTTATTGAATGCCTGTACTTGTGTGTATTCTTGCACATACAATCATACATTCATGTTGCTGTCTTTGTGTGCGATGGTTATTCTGATAAGCTATGTTAAATCATTAGTAAGAATGCATTAACCGCAATGCTAGTTTAATAGAGTGGTTCTTATGTCAAAGAAAATTCCAAAAAATGTGTTTTCTTATATTGCAGGACGATGATGAATAGATGTCTAGTCGTCTCCAACTCGTTGTCATTTCAACAAACCCCGCAAGTGTCAAATTCTCACTACATTAAGCGAGTTTTAGTGTTTGCGGAAGTGAAAAACTCTTTGGGGCAAGTAGGTGTACGAACTATGTGTTTTGTTTCCTTCCAGTGAAGTGACCGTTGTGCCTTGCCGTCTGTGAATAAATTCACCTTTTGTGGGTCTAAAACCTTAAAACGGGAGATTGGTGTATATGACAAATATAACCAAATCAGAACTGATCAAGGCCAAATTGAAAAATTATGTCGAAGGGCCTAACACAATTCGCGACTCAAAATTTCGACTCGCTACTCAAATAAATGCGCCTATTATGGGTCCAACACTTAAAATCAAGAGATCAGTCTAATTACCAGCTATATCAAAATCTGGACCGATCTGGGCCGTATTGAGTATGGATATCGAAAGGCTTAACCCAGCCCACTGTCCCAAATTTTTGCAAACTCGGATAATAAATTTGGCTTTAATGGGCCTCAGAATTTAAATCGGCTGATTTGTCTATATGGGGGCTATATCAAGATATAGTCTGATATAGCCCACCTTTGAACTTTTGCCTATGGACAAAGAATGAATCTGTGCCAAGTTTGAGCTCTAAATCACTAAATCAATATGGCGCTGAACGCCTGGGTTCGAATCCTGGCGAGACCATCAGAAAGAATTTTCAGCGGTGGTTTTCCACTCCTAATGTTGGCAACATTTGTGGGGTACTATGCCATGTAAAACTTTTCTCCAAAGAGATGTCGCACTGCAGTACGCCGTTCGAACTCGGCTATAAAAAGGAGGCCCCTTATCATTGAGATGTGAGAAGTTTGCCCTAGTTCCTTAGTGGAATATTAATAGGCAAAATTTGCACTTGCAATGATAAACGAAGTCCTATTGGACCATTTCAACGGAGATTGTGTCAGATGAGTTAATCGAGGTAGACTTTTGTCAAAGATCGGCAAGGTTTTGGCACTATCACTGCGGAGTCTATCCAGATGGGAGATATAAGATACAGGATTTCAGACACTAACCAAAAGCCTAGGTTTAGTACTCGATTTGAAACTTTCTAGGAAGTGGAATACGAAGGAAAGGCGCCGAAAGGCGATGTGCGCCTTCTATTCCAGCAGAAGGATGTTCAGTAGGAAGTGAGGAAGGAGTTAGCCCGAAAAGAGAAACTTTCTTTTTTGTAATCTTGCTGAAGTTCACTCGGATTTACACCACTCCAATAACGCATGTTTTGCTTGTTACCGCAGCGTGAAATGTGAAAGTGAGTCAGGCAGGTTGTCAATCAGCATTTTATATTCAACACGGGCAACAAAATCGCATTCAGTTAATTTTTGCATAACAACCAATTTAGAGGGATGAAATTTAAAATTTTGATGGATAATTCGTCGAACAGTGGTGTCAGAAATAAGCAGCCGCGTGTTTGCGAGCCGAACGCCAGGGAGAACACACAACTAACTGCCTCACCCTTCTGATATTTTCCGAAGTTCTGATGGTCCGTTGAAGTCAATTTCTGGCTTTAACGAAACTTCCATATTCCCGAAATAAGTTAATCCGTAGAATAGCAACAAGTGGTCCACAGTTAGAAAAGAAGCTTTCGACAGCGAAGGCTTGCTGCTCCCCAGACTAGATCATGATGGCAATACATTGAAGATAGAAACAAACTTAGGGACTTCCTTCTATAGATGTGCCCCCTCTCGATCCCCCATCGGTATGTCAGTTAGACTACCGCACGCGTCTACGGTGTTTCGGACAGAGGTCTGCTCTTCTACGTTGGCTGCAAAGAAGATGCGGAGGATGGATCTATCACCTTCGACTCAGGATAAATGTGGACAGCATGTCGGCCGTCAAGGTCTGAAATTCGAGAACGATGAGTTCGAAGTGCGTGGCAGAGTGTTAAGGAGCACCAAATGGGCTTCTGGCTCATGACGTTGTCGTGGCATGAGTTCTCGGACACGCTGGTGTTCGCGGGGATGAAAGGGCGGACGAGTATGCCAGGAGGAGTTCCTGGACGACAAGCAGACCTTAGGTCACTTTTGAATACGTGCTTTTTGACGAACTATTAAGCATAGTAGAGGAGATGGCCAGTGTGGAGGCGGTGGCAAGGTCTGTGGATGGATGTCGGATTGCCAGAACTGGCCAGCTGTTGAACAAAAGAGGACGAGGGAATGGCTTGCCCTTGACAAGAGGATCAATGTCTCACGATGTTGTGTTGTCCTGGTTTTTCGAACACGTCGGTGTTCTAGGGAATGAGGGGGTGGGCGAGTATGCTAAGAAGGGATCCTTCATGACTGCCAAACCTGTGACCGTTCTTGCACACGTGTCTTTTGTCGTCTTTTTGTCGGGGTGGTAGTCTGCGGAGGGAAGTATTATTGCCAGAACACTTTGAACAGCTATTGGCCACAAAAAGACGAGGGAATTGCTGGCCCTTCATAAGCGGGTCACTGAGTACATGGTCCCGTGCATAGGAGTCCCGCAAAACGACTACTGTGGAAGTTGTCTTCATTAGGAGGAGACGATCGAACATCTGCTCTGCGCATGCCAAAAATTGCGGCTTCCAGGGGCTCAAGAAATCAAATCGGGAGATGGGTTTATATGGGAGCTATATCTAAATCTCGACCGATATAGCCCATTTGAAATCCCCAATGACCTACATCAATACTAAGTATCTGTGAAAATTTTCTAGTGGCTAGCTTTACGCGTTCGACCGCTATCGTGATTTCGGTAGACGGACGGGCAGAGATGCCTAGATCGATTCAGAGCATGGATACGATCAAAAATATATATATACGTTATGGGGTCTAGACGAATATTTCCAGATGTTTAGGCAGATTGACTACATTTTCATATCCCCATCCTATTACTATAGGCACCCGACCTAAATGCTCAATATACTGACAGCTCTTTGCTCGCTCAAAATAGAAGAGCAAAATATGTTGTGTGTGAGAATGTGTTTATACCAGTGCTGAGAACATAATTGCAATTATTTGCAAGCCCATGTACCTGCTTGGAATTTCTGTATACGTACATAGTAATGTGCAATAGAGTGAGTGTTTTTATGCCAACCATTGATTTAAAAGCTCAAATACTCACTCTTTCTCTCTAGAAGTAGGAACACAAGAGAATAATTATTGATCCAGTAAACGAATAATCGTTTTTCGGATAACGAAGTTCTTTTGTAATAAACAAATTTTTGGTTTTACAACAAAAGAAAGGTCCTTTACGCTACGTTTATGGCTGACGTTTGTTTGTGGTAAAAGTGTCGCAAACGTTTTATTTATTTTTTATACTCACCACCGAAGGTCCGTTTGCAACACATCGAAATATCCAATATCCGACCCTATAAGCTATATATATTCTTGAAAGTCGTAAAGACGATCTAGCAATGTCTGTCCATCTGTCTGTTAAAATCACGCAACAGTCTTTAATAATAGAGATATTGAGCTGAAACTTTGCACAGATTCTTTTTTTTTTGTCCATAGAAAGGTTAAGTTAGAAGATGGGCTATATCGGACTATATCTTAATATAGCCCCCATATAGACCGATCCGCCGATTTAGGGTCTTAGACCCATAAATCGCAACATTTCTTATCCGAAGGCGCATTTATTGTCCGATTTTGCCAAAACTTGGGATAGTGAGTTGTGTTAGGCCACTAGACATTCCTCTTCAATTTTGCCCCGATCGGTCCAAATTTGGATGTAGCTGCCAATAGACCGATCTATTGATAAATAAAAGACCCATTTATTGTCCGATTTCGCCGTAATTTGGGACAGTGAGTTGTGTTGGGCTCTTTGACAACCCTCTTCAATGTGGCCCAAATAGGTTCAGATTTGGATAGAGCTGCCATATAAACCGATCTCTTGATTTGAGGTCTTGGGCCAATAAAAGCCGCATTTATTCTCCGATTTCGCTGAAATTTGGGACAGTGAGTTGTGTACGACCCTTCGACATATCTCTTCAATTTGGCCTAAATCGGATCAGATTTGGATATAGCTGCCATATAGACCGATCTTTCGATTTAAGGTTTTGGGCTCGTAAAAGGCGCATTTATTGTCCAATTTTGCCAAAATTTGGGACAGTGAGTCTTTTAGTCACTTTGACATCTTTTTCAATTTTGTTCAGATTGGTTCAGATTTGGATATAACTGCCATATAGACCGATCTCTCGATTAAAAGACTGGGGCCAATAAAAGGCGCATTTATTGTCTGATTACGCCGAAATATGGGACAGTGAGTTGTGTTAGGCCCTTGGACATCCTTCTTCAATTTGGCCCAGATCGGGCCAGATTTGGATATACCTGTCATATAGACCGATCTCTTGATTTAAGGTTTTGGATCAATAAAAACTGCATTTATTTTCCGCTTTCGCCGACATTTGGGACAGTGAGTTGTGTTTGACCCTTCGACATCCCTTTTCAATTTGGCGGTTCAGATTTGGATATAGCTGCCATATAGACTGATCTCTCTATTTAAGGTCTTGGGCCAATAAAAGGCGCATTTATTGTCCGATTTCGACGAAATTGGGGACAATGAGATGCGTTAGGTCCTTCAATAACCTTCTTCAATTTGGCCCAGATCGGGTTGGATTTGAATATAGCTGCCATATAGACCGGTCTATCGATTCGCATTTATTTTTCGATTTCGCCGAAATTGGGAACAGTGATTCTTTTTCAATTTGGCCGGAATCGGCCTAGATTTGAATATAGCTGCTATATAACCAGATCTCTGGATTTAAGGTCTTGGGCCCATAAAGGCGAAATTTGGGTCAGTGAGTTGTGATAGGTTCTTCGACATCCTTTTTCAATTTGGCCCAGATCGGTACGGATTTAAATAAAACGGGCCCATAAAAGTCACATTTATTTTTCAATTTCGCCGAAATTTGTCACCGTGACTTATGTTAAGCTTTTAGACATCTGTGTAGTTTATGGTACAAATCGGTCTATATTTGGATATTGCTGCCAAAAAAGACCGATTTTGATCCAAAATGTAACAGTGGCTTGTATTTATTAGACCACTCAATGTCCGTGCCGAATTTGGTTCAAATCGGGCCATATTTCAATATATCTGCTACAGGGGCATAAATTATGCATTTTTACCGGATTATAGCGAAAGGTGGTTTACATATATACCCGAGGTGGTTGGTATCCAAAGTTCGGCCCGGCCAAACTTAACGCCTTTTTAATTGGCGATTTACTTTTATGCGATTTTTTGTGGCACTCGCTTTCATAAAAATCCTCCAAATGGGCATGTAGACCAACAGGTACCATATTGGACTCAAAAACAGGTAAAATAGAGTTAGGTACGAATCTGATAAAAAAAAATTTGGCCGACCCACCCTCAAAACCCCCGAACCAGTCAATATAGACCGATATGGAAAAAAGGTGTTTGGAAATAGAGCACGTAACTGGTGTACAAAATTATGAGATAAGTGTCAGTGGGTCAGTATCACCCAAAGAAAGTATGGCTTGAGAACTGTAAACCTTGTTGGGGTTATGTTGACACACCCCCAGATTTGTTGTTGTACAGTATAATTAAGAACCATACAAAGAAATCCTCTTTGTGGTGTTGCTCTGGTCACAATCTTCTCATTTTCAAATCGTATCAACTCATTTAGCCAGGAGAAAGGGGATTCCCTTATCCACCAGAAAGTATATGACTTAATTCAAAATTGTAGTTAAAGAAGGGCCCTTATTTAATTTAAGTCTGAGATAATTCCCATACATTGAGGCTACTCTTATACATACATCTCTCTCGAAGTTTGCTTACAGGCGTTTGCAGTTTCCTTGCATCCAGGTAAATGCATTTGTAGTCAAATTGAATTGAACTACTGAAGCTGTCATTCATAGTCGTAGACATAACATTAAAATTCAATTGTTCCAACAGCCTCCCTCTTTACAGCTCCTGCGGATGTGCTCAAAAATGTCTCGTTAACGAAATTTGATGTCTGATTTATGATCTGACATTCTAGTTTCTGTGATTAACGACATCGAAGGCAACTCTGCAAATGATACCCCCGATTCGTTATGGCTCATATCTGCAAAGGAGATTTCACAAAATTAAATGATTAACATTTTGCAAATGCTACTGTGGAGGAATGACTGGGCCTGCGAGTGTAGCAGTCATTCACGTAGTTAGTCAGACAGTCAGTCAGTCAGTCAGTTTGTGCAATCATGTGTATGACTTGAGATATTTGGGTATGTGGTATGTGATTGTGATGGTGCTTTTGCTGCTGCTGTAACCTGGTAGGCTTTATTGGACTGGACAGGACGGTACGGCTCTTTCACAGATTGCTTAATGATGATTTCAATGTAATTTGACAGAAAATAATTTTTTGATAACATTCGAACATTTGACATTTGCATTTGCAGAATGTGGGAAACATACAAATATGAGGTGAGGTGGGAATAGTGGTGGAAGTCAGCCAGCATAGCTGTACGGCATAACAAAATTCGTGGTTATGAAAAATTATGTATTTAAGTTAATTTAAAATTTTAAAAGTAAAAGGTGAATAATTGAAATATTGTTGTTGCCTAAAACTCCATCGTAGATGTATTCTTTCTGCCCATATTCACAAAACTTAATGGAGCCTTAAAATAGGATAATTTTTACAGTTCTATAAAGGAAATCTTTCAAATGAATCCATTTTTAATCTAGTTTTGTGAATACCGGTGTTTGTGTATAATATGTTTACTTTATAGCGTCTTAAGCCAATATTTTGAGGTCTTATCAACAAAGTATACGAAAACAGGTAAGAGCGTGCTAAGTTCGGTCGGGCCGAATCTTATATACCCTCCACCATTGATCGCATTTGTCGAGTTCTATGCGCGGTATCTCTTTTTAGACAAACATAGAATATTGAATAACAACTGTTATGCTATTGGAGCTATATCAAGTTATAGTCCGATTCGGACCATAAATGAATGCTGAACATTGTAGAAGTCATTGTGTAATATTTCAGTTCATTCGGATAAGAATTGCGCCTTGTAGGGGCTCAAAAAGCAAAATCGGGAGATAGGTTTATATGGGAGCTGTATCAAGTTATTGATCGATTCAGACTATATTAGACACGTATGTTTAAGGTCATGAGAGAAGCAGATGTACAAAATTTCAGCCAAATCGGATGAGAATTGAGCCCTCTAGAGGCTGAAGAAATCAAGATCCCAGATCGGTTAATATGGCGGCTATATCTAAACATAGACCGATTTAAACCATACTTAGTACAGTTATTGGAAGTCATAACAAAACTCCTCATGCAAAATTCAAAATTCCAAATCGGATGAGAATTGCTCCCCCTATTGGCTCAAGACGTCAACATCCTAGATCGGTTTATATGACAGCTATACCAGATTATGATCCGATTTTAATCATAATTAGCACAGTTGTTGGAAATAATACCAAAACACTATGTGCAAAATTTCAGTTAAATCGGACGAGCATTGCGCCTTCCAGAGGCTCAAGAAGTCAAGACCCACGATCGGTTTATATGGCGGCTATATCAAAACATTGGAGCGATTTAAACCATACTTAGAGCAGTTGTTGGAAGTGATACCAAAACACTACGTGCAAAATTTCAGTTAAATCGGACGAGCATTGCGCCTTCTAGAGGCTCAAGAAGTCAAGACCCACGATCGGTTTATATGGCAGCTATATCAAAACATTGACCGATTTAAACCATACTTTGGGTTGTAGTTGGAAGTACTACTAAAACACTACGTGCAAAATTTCAATACAATCGGACGAGAATTGCGCCCTCTAGAGGCTCAAGAAGTCAAGACCCACGATCGATTTATATGGCAGCTATATCAAAACATGGACCGATTTAAACCATACTTAGGGTTGTTGTTGGAAATACTACCAAAACACTACGTGCAAAATTTCAATAAAATCGAAAAAGGAGTGCGCCTTCTAGAGGCTCAAGAAGTCAAGACCCACGATCGGTTTATATGGCAGCTATATCAAATCATGGACCGATTTAAACCATACTTAGGGTTGTTGTTGGAAGTACTACCAAAACTCTACGTGCAAAATTTCAATAAAATCGGACGAGAATTGCGCCTTCTAGAGGCTCAAGAAGTCAAGACCCAAGATCGGTTTATATGGCAGCTATATCTAAACATGGACCGATTTAAACCATACTTAGCGCAGTTGTTGGAAGTAATACCAAAACACTACGTGCAAAATTTCAATAAAATCGGAAGAGAATTGCGCCTTCTAGAGGCTCAAGAAGTCAAGATCCACGATTGGTTTATATGGCAGCTATATCAAAACATGGACCGATTTGGCCCATTTACAATACCAAAGTTAGCGTGCTTTCGACAGACAGACGGACGGACATGGCTAGATCGACTTAAAAT
>NC_081553.1:20315408-20537908 GCF_963082655.1 Stomoxys calcitrans
TATAAGATTCGGCACGGCCGAACTTAGCACGAGTTAATTAATAACAACTTCACTAGTTGGTTGTCAGAACGGGAGTCGTTTTCTTTATTCAAATTTTTTCACAAGTACCAATAACTTAACAATAGAAATTACAGAATAGCTTAGCTTAACAAAAATGACTGTGAGAAAACTATTGCTAAAGATGCAGTTGAATGACTGTGTCAGCTTGTATGTATGTATGTAAAATGACTGTGAGAAAACTGTTGCAAAAAGATGCACCTGGATGACTGTGTGAGCTTTTACGTATGTATGTATGTTTGTGTGTTCTTAAATGTAGCAACCAGGTGTTGAAATGGAATGAAATGAAATGAAGTGACCTACATGTTCTTATATGAAATTTATTTGGAAATATTATAACGTAGGTGGATTAGGAAATGTTATTAAGGTTGGGATTGTGCTATCGTAACTCCTCCCTCCCTAAAATGAAGTGAGGGCCATAAGGGCTTGGGGCAATTTGTGGCCGGAACTTCATTAATTCGTTGCTCTAATGAATAAATAATTGAAGTTGATTTCTTCAAGATAATGATGATAACTAGTATGATAGTTAGAACAGTTAGTGAGCTGAATGCTGTATATGTCAATTTAAAATTTTTTGTAGAGCTTTTTTCCAAATTTTGTATTAATTCTGTGTTTTGAAATCTATATTCGTTTAATTTGGGAATTGTTATTTCTTCTTGTTTCGAAAGAATAACAATGTTGTTATTAAAGCTGGGTGGCATTTCAAATAGCTTGCCGTTGTCCCAGAAAATGTCGTTCTCATTGTTATACCATATATCATTGATGGCAATTTTACAATTTGTAAAATAGATTAATGATGAAGAATTTATTGTGTAGGTTTGAGTGAGGTTATTGCAATGTGTATATATTTGTTGTGTTGGGGGGTTTACAAGTATCAAATAATCATTCTCTGGACGTATAATGTCTATTTTTTGTCCTATATCTTTTAAATGGCATGATGCTGTTTGGTTTTTATACATGATATCCTTTATACAATTCGTATTTATATGTGATTTTAATGCGTTATTTTCATTACAGTAAAATTCCTTTTCTATTTCTTTACATCTAATTTTAATCATAACAAGTTCATTTTTATTTGCTAGTACATATTTTTCGCTTATGATTTCTAAAGTCTTATTAAATGGTATTGGTATAACATGGAAAAAATCAAAGACACTGTTGCACAAAATAGGGATTTTTATATTAAATATTATGTTCGTGTTGTTATAATACGCATTCAGTTCTAATAGTTCGTATAAGTGTTCTGAGGATTGTATATGTGTTGCATTGTATAAGGTCTTATAAATTGCAGTTAGCTCTAATGGGTCTAGAATCAATTTAGGAATAATATTTAACTTAGATAGTACTAGTGCTTCAGCCACATTGTTAAGGTGTTGAGTTAGTATGTCAATATTGTAGTTTAGTTGGTTTAGTTGTTGAATTTGCATTAGAGTATTTATTGTTGGGTTGAGGGAGTTTTGGGTCTGATCTTGAATATTTCTTATTGACTTTGTTATAGCTATTTGTTCATTGTTGATGTAATTAGTAATATTTTCGAATCTGGTTATCATGTTGGTGTTTAAAATTAGTTGTTGGGTAAGTGTGTTATTAATACGGTTATTACTTGTTAGTAAGTTGTCTATATCCTTGTTCAATCTCTCGGCATCTTCATTATCCATATTTCCCGTTATTACTTTAATAGCAGATCCCAAAACATTTACAAGTCCTCTTTTTTGCCTATATTTCGGTGTTAATATATGTAGTTTCGTTGATAATTCTTTTAATTTCAATTTAGTAGTTTTTAGTGCAGTTTCCGAAAATTTGGTTGTGTTAAAGTGATCTATTGTCTTCTCTAATTGTATTAAGTTATTAGCGTAGGCTTCCAGGTTTACTATATGTATTAAATGATTGTAGTCTGTTATAATTTTGCCTCTTCCCAGTTTCAGAGGAATGATGCCTTGTCCTTCTCCCACATTGACTATTCTTATATGAGCTTGCGTCCAAGTTAATCTAAAAAGAAAATTAGGTATAGTTTTTACGTTTCCTTTTTATTTTGGATTTATGTAACTTTTGATTATTGGAAGTAAGTAGGGTTACTTTTCCGTCCTGTTTTACTAAGCGTTTCGAGAACCTCGGGGTTATTTTATTGCGTCTACATTCTTTTCTGTAAATATTTTCGTCTTGAATAAAATTGTCAGGTGTGTCTCTATTGACGTTTAATTTGTCGATTCTTTTCTCTGTATCCTTTGACAACTTTTCTTTTACCATTGTGTATAGATGATTCTGAAAATCTTGTAACCTTCGTAGGTAATCGTGTTCGGTGTTATAAGTTAAATTCTTTTCGAAACTTTGAGTCCTACCATAAAATAGTTCAAAAGGGGTCAATTTAGTCGATGAGTGAATGGAGTTGTTATATGTCATTATGACTTCTGCTAGAATTTCGTCGTGGTCCAATGGGAGTTCGGAATTTTTATATTTCTGTAAGATGATCCTGTATGTTTCCGTTATTGTTGAATGCAGTCTTTCTACCGGGGAATTACCAGTGCTTTGTTGAAACGATGTATAATGAATTTCTATGTTGTTCATTTTGCAAAAATCTTTTATAATAGAGGCGCTGAATTCTGTGCCTTGATCGCAGATGATTTTTCGGGGTATGCCGTGCAGGCTAGTAAAGTGTTTTATACTCTTTAAAATGGATAGACTATTTCTTGAATCTAAGGAGTATGCTGCTGCGTATTTCGAAAACTTATCTATGAACGTCAAGATATTTCGCTTATTTATGCAGTAGACATCTATGTGGATTATATCCAAAGGGCTACTCGGAGTTTCGGGTTTTTCAAATTTCGGCTTCGGTGGTCTTCTATCATATTTAAGTGTTTGACAAGTCTCACAAAGGTTTATGTAACTTGCAATTTTGTTTTTCATATATGGGAAAAAGTATTCCCGTTTAAGGTGTTCGTATGATTCTTGTATGCCCCTATGGTTGTGATTGACGTGGTACTCACTAATAAGTCTATCCTGTTCGGCGATGTCTTTAATATCGGTTAGCATGACTTTACATCTCACTAGTTTGAAAAGTTTGTTATTGGAGAAAAATTTTGAGTATGTGCTTTGAAGTATCCTAAAATTCTCGTCGTCAGACATTATAGCACATAGCTTCTTCGAAGGTATGTGTTGTCTGAAGATCTCTGTCATGGTAGTCTCGTTATATTCCGGTCTACTAATTGTCTTCCTCATCTTATTCTTGAATATAGTCTCCAGCACCATGGCAGGTGCCCTGTCACGTATTTGGAGTATAATTTGGATGATGAACTCGTTAATGGGTCGCTCCGATATGGGGATCCCATCGTCAAAATTCTCGTCCGCAGAATGAATCGTTGATCCATCCGTAACATTTTCAAGTAAATTGATGCCAATTTCGCTGGTCTTCGAAATCTCACAATTGTCTATCTTGATGCGGCTCAACGCATCAGCGTTTGTATTAAGTTTCCCTTTCTTATATGCTATCTCATAATCAAATTCCTCTAGTTTCAACCTCCACCTAACTAGTTTCGAATTCGGCTCTTTCAGACTCATAATCCAGGTCAGTGGCCTGTGGTCTGTTATAATCTTGAATTTTCGGCCGAATAGGTAGGGCCGAAAATACTTCGTCGCCCAGACAATGGCCAACAGTTCCTTTTCTATAGTGGAATAGTTAAGTTCAGTGTCGGTCAATGTCCTGCTAGCATAGCATATCGGTTTGTCCGCCCCAATTGTTCCTTGGGAAAGAATCGCTCCAAGAGCAAAGTCGCTAGCATCCGTAGTGAGATTGAAAGGTTTTGAAAAATCTGGGTATTGAAGAATCGGGTCATTAGTTAAAAGGTCCTTGCAGGTCTCAAATGCCTTTACATACCGTTCGTCGAAACGTATTCTCCGACCTTTCTTCAGACATTCAGTAAAAGGTTTCGTAATATTCGAAAAATTCTGAATAAATTTCCGGTAGTATCCCAATAACCCTAAAAAGGACTTGATCTCCCTTTGTGTTTTGGGGATAGGAAATTTTCGTATAGCCTTAATTTTTTTGGGATTTGGCTTAATACCCTCTGTGGAAACAATATGTCCCAAAAATGCACACTCTTTGCATAGGAACTCGGATTTATCTAACTGAATTTTCAAGTTTGACTCTCTGAGTCGCTCGAAAACTTTCTTCAAATTCTCCGTGTGTTCTTGCAATGAGGTAGAGTAAACAATTATGTCGTCCAAGTAGACTAAGCAAACTGTTCCAATTAGGTCCTTCAAGACATTATCCATGACCCGTTGGAATGTTGATGGGGCATTTTTCAAGCCAAAGGGCATTCGTACGAATTCAAAATGACCTCCATCAACAGAAAATGCCGTTTTACAAACATCTCTTGGGTCCATTTCAATCTGGTGGAAGCCGCTTGCCAGGTCAAGTGTCGAAAAATACATGCTTCTTCCCAATTTATCCAATATATCCGTAATATTGGGTATTGGATATTTGTCGCATATAGTTTTTTCGTTTAACTTCCTATAATCGATCACAAGTCTCCATTTCTGGATGCCACTGGCGTCCTTCTTTTTAGGGACTATCCACACGGGAGCACTCCAGGGGGAGAAACTCGGTTTAATAATACCCTGTCGTAGCATCTTATCGATTTGACATCTTACTTCTTCCTTATGTATATAAGGATATCTATAAGATTTAGTGAATATTGGTATGTCATCCGACGTCTTTACTCGGTGTTTGATTTGGTTAGAGAAGGTAAGGGTTTCGCCTTCCTTGAAGAATATATCTTCGAAATTTTTGCCGAGGTTTATTAAAGCCTTCCTTTCCTCAACATTTAGATGGTTCATCCGAATGGATTTCCATACGTTATTAGTGAGGTTCGGGGTTCCCGCATCTATATTGAAGTTGTTAACTTCAATGAAATCCGCCTTCGCATATGGGATTGTCTTTATCGGTTGTTCAATGCATAGAATTTTTTCCTTGTCCGAGTTGTTCACAATTTCGACGAAACTGTGCCATTCTCTCGAGAAGTAAATACCTTCAGAAATAAATAAGTCGGGTTCCAAAAACGTTTTTCTCATAAAAAAGTCGCCGTTTTTGGTATCTACTGGGCATTTAATGACAAGTTTCGAACATGGCGGAATATGGAATTTCCCTGATGAAAAGTTTGGTCTAAATTTAAATGGGATTTCGATAGAGTTGGTGATCAGGGATTTCCTACCAAAATCTACTTTAGCTTTCAACCTATTTAAAATATCTACTCCAATTAATCCATCGAAATAATTGTGAAATTTGAACACGTAAAATTCTATTTCACCTTCGGTTCTGAATTCTAAAAACATTGGTAATTTAATTTTCCTATCCAAGGTGTGACTGACGAGGGACGTTGTCATAATAATAGGAGCACAAGTCTCACATTCGTTTGGATTAACAATTTCTGGGTTTATGAATGATGCCGAAGCACCTGTATCGATTAAAAATTTTAATGGTCTATCGAAAGGAGAGGATATCTCAATGAAGGGTAAGGTCTGTCCGTGTACATTTACGTCTAAGTATCCAGTTGGTCCTGCGAGGCTCTCGACTGAAAATTTTCCGAGTCGTCAATCTCGTTGTCGAAATGACTTTCCTCAACGCTATGCCCTAAAGGTTCTATAGGTTCTTGACTATAGTCATTTCCCTGGATACAAGCAATGTCTTCTTGGTAGTAATCATCTAAATATGTGTACGGTGGGTTCGAAAAATTTATATTATGCAAATTCTGTGGCTGGGTCATATTTCTACGGACTTGTGTACTCGTAGGTCTTCTCAGGTGAGTGTAGCCCGAACTAATGTCCATGGGTTCCGGGGGTGGTAATATGTTTTGCCGATTTCTCTGAGTATTCAAGTTATTGGGGTTGTTGGAAGTCTGTATGTTCTGTCCGTCAGGAGAGTAATTCCGTTGGGCAAAGGGGATAGAGGGTCTATTTTGTCCGAAAATATTTGCCCTATTAGTTTGAGGATTCGGACTAAATCTTGGTTGATTCTGATTTCCAGGAATGCTAAATGTGAAAGGTGTCATGGGATAAGTCTGCCTTGCAACCTGTGGGATGAAACCATTTCTAAATCTTGAATTATATGGTTGTGTGGGGAAAAAATTTCTATTGTCCTGTCGTGGCAGAAAATTTGTGTAATTTGACTGTTTCTTTACATAGAACATATTCTGTTCGTTTATGCAAAATGAAAGTGCCTCTGCCATCGTATTAGGTCTCATGGATCTAATACTCGAACCTAAAGGCTCCTTTAGTCCTGACAGGAAGGTGTTTAAACACATTTCCGCAAATAGTTTCTGTTTCGCCTCTATCACACTTGAATTTGTCTCGTGAATCATAATATTATTGTTTATGGTTGATAGAATCTCTATGATTGAACTATAAAACTCCTGAACGGTTTGATTTGTCTGTCGTAGATTGTGCAAGTCTCGGATTAATGAAGTCTCATTTCGTTTATCGGAGTAGTGAAGTATTAGGTTGGATTTAATATTTTCCCATATTAATGGTGTGCCATAAATATTTAGTATCTCATTTGCTGGTCCCACTATCTTATTTCGAATTGCCCTAAGAATAATTTTGGCGTAGTTCGTACCGTCAATCTCGACAAGTAGGCCTAGAATTTCTTCAACATTAGTAAGAAATTCGTGTAAGCATCTTGGATTTCCATCAAAAACGGGGAGGTCTTTGACTATGTCTGGAATCTTCAGGGAATCAAGGATTAATGAGGGTCTTGTTTGTCCTGATGACTGAACATTGGTATTTTCAAGATGGTTAGTTGGGGGTAGGTTATTTAAGGACATTTCTACGTGTTCTGGTATTGGTACAAGGTGTCTGAATATTTTTGAATATGGTTTTGAACGGTTTGCTTTTCTCATATATTTAATATTTATTTATGTTTATGTGTGCTTAATAATTAGATTATATCTATTTACCCTATTATTACTAGAAGTAGTTCCATGTCCAGCGTTGTTGTTGATGTTGTAGTGGCTGTTTTGTTGTTCGAGTTGTTAAGGGTGCTGCTGCTCTGACTATTGGTACTTTTGCTGTTATGCGAAGCGGAGATATGCGAGGGTGGTGTAGGTTCTATGGACTTCTTCAGATTCAAAGGTTGCAATTCGGGACGTTTATGATGTTCCGCCTTAAGGGAGGTAGACGAAATATTCAATTCGTTGATTTTAGCAGAGAAATTATTTGGGCGATCTTCCTAAGGAGATTTATTGTCACTGGTGACTCTCGAAGGAGAGGTAGTGGTGTTTTACTTGTGTTTTATTTGAATCACTGCTTGATTGTTAAAAAAAATTTTTTTGACAGTTTCTATAATTATTTTCCTTTGTTTTTATTTCTTTTCCTTTGTTGGTTATTGAGTAGTTTGATATTCTCGTTGTCTTTTCTTTTAATGTGTCACTTATAAGCTGGTTTTTTATAGATTGAATGTTTTTTAATACTTTACTATTCGTTTTGTCTTTTGTTTTATTTTTTCACTTATTAATTTTTTGATAAATATAGAATCTTTTTTTTGTTATTATAATTCACTTAGCACTAATATTTATTTTTCTATTATATTCCGTAATAGATTTGCTTCCTTCTATTATATGCTTTAATAGATTTTGAAAGCGGGAGCGAAGTTGATATGCACTCAACTTTTTTTTTCGACTGCGCCAGTTAATTAATAACAACTTCACTAGTTGGTTGTCAGAACGGGAGTCGTTTTCTTTATTCAAATTTTTTCACAAGTACCAATAACTTAACAATAGAAATTACAGAATAGCTTAGCTTAACAAAAATGACTGTGAGAAAACTATTGCTAAAGATGCAGTTGAATGACTGTGTCAGCTTGTATGTATGTATGTAAAATGACTGTGAGAAAACTGTTGCAAAAAGATGCACCTGGATGACTGTGTGAGCTTTTACGTATGTATGTATGTTTGTGTGTTCTTAAATGTAGCAACCAGGTGTTGAAATGGAATGAAATGAAATGAAGTGACCTACATGTTCTTATATGAAATTTATTTGGAAATATTATAACGTAGGTGGATTAGGAAATGTTATTAAGGTTGGGATTGTGCTATCGTAACTCGTTCCTCAGTAAGAATAGGAAAAAACCTCTCCGAAGAAATTAATGCCGAACGAGGTTTCAGATACTGCTGGAGAAAATTATACGTGATGTAGATGTGAATATATATGGCACACTACTCACAAGAGGCCACCGTAGCGCAGACGTTAGCATGTCCGCCTATGAAGTTGAACGCCTGGCGAGACCATCAGAAAAAATTTTCACCTGTGGTTTTCCCCTCCCAATGCCGGCAACATTTGTAAGGTACTACGCCATGTAAAACTTCTCTCCAAAGAGGTGTCGCACTGCGCCACGGCGTTCAGACTCGGCTATAAAAAGGAGGCCCCTTATCATTGAGCTTATACTTGAATCGGATTGCACTCATTAGTCTGTGAGAAGTTTGTCCTTGGTCCTTAGTGGAAGGTTCATGGGCAAAATGTGCATTTTACGCACAAGACAACAAGTGCTACTCGCCTATGCCGACGACATCGGTATCACGGGTCGATCACCGGAAGTAGTAACTGCAGCCTTTGAAAGAATCGAAATTGAAAGTAAATGAAGATAAAACGAAATGGATGGTATCAACTCCCAAAACGCCCCGTACAACCGATCAGATAAAGAAAATTGAAAAAGTTGGGAACCAGAACGTTGATATATTCAGCAACTTTATCTTCCTCGGCACGGACGTAACCTAAACGAATGACACCAGTTTTGGAATAAAGCGAAGAATAATACTGGCAAACAGAAACGAGGCAATTTTTCCACAGACAATGATTACACTAAACAATACTCTGATACTACCCTTGTTGTTATATGGTTCTGAGGCATGGTAGACGAGGCAGTGCTTGGAGTGTTTGAGAGAAAGATTCTTCATAAAATATATGGACCAGTGTGCCTTAATGGAGAATATAGGCGTCGTATGAACCACGAGCTGTATGAGCTGTAAGACGACAATAGCATAGTTACACGTATCAAAATACAACAGCTAAGTTGGCTAGGTCATGTTGTCAAAATGAAGAAGTCTTTTGAAGGCTTACATGGTGGTACACGCAAACCGAGACGACCAAAAGCCGGATGGAAAGATCAAGTGGTGGGAAACACCTTGAAACTTGGTGTCAGAGAATTTTAGAGCACAGAAGATGGAGGCTTTCGGAACGCTATTCTATGTTAGGCTAGTGGGACAAATGTTCTGTCATAGCCAATTAAAGTAATGTATTGTACTATCATCAGGCTTACAAAGGCGTTGTTATTGTTCTTGTAGCCACATTAGTATGTGACTCGTCTAGCTCCACGTGTGAGTAAGCTATTTCCGATCTATAGAACCGAAAGCTGCGGGAACGTTATGGCCATTTGATATTTAAAGGCACCTATAAATTGCCTTGTCAAGCAGGAGTCGGTGACGCCCATGCTCTCACTGAAAATCTCCAGTCGATATCGCTGATTGCAGCTATACTTGGTATACGAAGCATTCAACTATCCACAACCTGTGGACGCTACTGGTAGCTATTTTCAGCTGAGCTTCCCGTGATGACGAGGAACACCACACAAATCGAAGCTCAGAGTTCCAACCCGTGCGGTGCTCATAGTCATCACGTGCCGGTCGCCACAACATTGCATTCTTTATTTCAGCGTAGTACTCAAAGAAATGAGAACTGAAAGTGAAACTCCTTGTGCCTGCCAGTGCGGGACACATACAAACAGCAGATGTTCTATTGTCCTTTCCTTCTCGTAGTCCTCCGGGTTTGTGCTGAGGTCGTTACATGCAATCTTTAGTCTATCAGCATGTAACCTTACCTAAATATCCGTTTTGTGACAATCTGTCATTAGTTGCCCTTCATGTCCAGGAAATGGCTGTGTCTCCTTAACCATACGTCCTAGAGGGAAATGGACCTTAATTCGTGACTCCATCAACAATTTCGGAATTTCATTGAAAATCCATTTAAAATCTAAATTTCACTTGCAAAACTTAAAATGGCTATATCTTCTTAGCTATGCGTCCTAGAGGGAAATGACCCTTAATTCGTGACTCCATCAAAAATTTCGGAATTTCATTGAAAATCCATTTAAAATCTAAATTTCGCTTGCAAAACTTAAAACGGCTATATCTTCTTAACTATGCGTCCTAGAGAGAAATGGGCCTTAATTCGTGACTCCATCATAAATTTCGGAATTTCATTGAAAATCCATTAAAAATCGAAATTTCACTTGCAAAACTTAAAATGGCTGTATCTTCTTAACTATGCGTCCTAGAGGGAAATGCGCCTTAATTCGTGACTTCATCAAAAATCTCGGAATTTCATCGAAAATCCATCAGAAATCGAAATTTCACTTGTAAAACTTAAAATGGCTGTATCTCCTTAACTATGCGTCCTAGAGGGAAATGGGCTTTAATTCGTGACTCCATCAAAAATTTCGCTATTTCACTTGCAAAACTGAAAATGGCTGTATCTCCTTAACTATACGTCCTAGAGGAAAATGGGCCTTAATTCGTGACTCCATCAAAAATTTCGGAATTTCATCGAAAATCCATTAAAAATCTAAATTTCACTTGCAAAATTTTAAATGGCTGTATCTCCTTAACTATGCGTCCTAGAGGAAAATGGGCCTTAATTCGTGACTCCATCAAAAATTTCGGAATTTCATTGAAAATCCATTCAAAATCGAAATTTGACTTGCAAAACTTAAAATGGCTATATCTCCTTAACTATGCGTCCTAGAGGGAAATGGGCCTTAATTCGTGACTCCATCAAAAATTTCGAAATTTCACTTGCAAAACCTAAAATGGCTGTATCTCCTTAACTATGCGTCCTAGAGAGAAATGGGCGTTAATTCATGACCCCATCAAAAATTTCGGAATTTCATTGAAAATCCATTAAAAATCGAAATTTCACTTGCAAAACTTAAAATGGCTGTATCTCCTTAACTATGCGTCCTAGAGGGAAATGGGCCTTAATTTGTGACTTCATCAAAAAATTCGGAATTTCATTGAAAATCCATTCAAAATCGAAATTTCACTTCCAAAACTTAAAATGGCTGTATCTCCTTAACAATGCGTCCTAGAGGGAAATGGGCTTTCATTCGTGACTCCATCAAAAATTTCGAAATTTCATTGAAAGTCCATCAAAAATCGAAATTTCACTTCCATAATTTAAAATGGCTGTATCTCCTTAACTATGCGTCCTAGAGGGAAAAGGGCCTTAATTCGTGACTCCATCAAAAATTTCGGAACTTCATTGAAAATCCATTAAAAATCGAAATTTCACTTGCAAAACTTAAAACGGCTGTATCTCCTAAACTATGCGTCCTAGAGGGAAATGGGCCTTAATTCGTGACTCCATCAAAAATTTCGGAATTTCATTGAAAATCCATTAAAATCGAAATTTCACTTGCAAAACTTAAAATGGCTGTATCTCCTTAACTATGCGTCCTAGAGGGAAATGGACCTTAATTAGTGACTCCATGTCCTTTCTACGCCAATACTTAACCCTCTCTACTTTTCATATATGTATCGATAGTTTAGACAATGACTTGTGTATCCCACCCAACATTC
Source organism: Stomoxys calcitrans (assembly GCF_963082655.1). Taxonomy (NCBI): domain Eukaryota; kingdom Metazoa; phylum Arthropoda; class Insecta; order Diptera; family Muscidae; genus Stomoxys; species Stomoxys calcitrans. Next base: position 20,327,084 of record NC_081553.1, read on the forward strand.
GTCCTTCCATTGTCATTCCTTAATTCATTCATCTGTTTCAACTTTAAATAAATGGCCCATTAGAACTATACAGATACCTCAGCTCCAAATTGAAGTCGGTGCGTGTACACATATGTGCTAGTGTATAAGTTTTTGTATGCGTGTGTATCTGCAAGGATGTTTATCCTCGAGATTAGAAAGATTGCTTTGCCATGGATTGTTGATGCTGTTGTGGCTGCTGCTCCTGTTGTTTGCTTGATTTCGATTTGGTTGGTTAGATTTGATTCTATGCCATCTATGTATGCTCCTTACGGCTTGTTGGATGACTGGCCGTGTTTTTGGTTTAGCTGGGCTGTATGGCTGCTTGGTTGGTTGGTTGGCTGGCTATCTTCCAATCTTATCTCAATTGTGTACTTTAATTTTCGTTTATGTACGAGAAGATTACTCTGCCATCGAAATACAATTTTGCCGTTGACGATGACTGTTGGTAACACAAAAACTTTCCCATTTTAACCACATACCCCAACCACATTCACCTTTTTCCCCCTCTTGCCTAATGCTTTAAGGCATATGAAATCTCCCACACACACACACACACACAAACACACTTAGAGACAGACATCTAATGCACAATGATATCTGTATCAAGATATAGAGCGAATACTTACATATACGCAGATACCAACACATAGATAATGAAATTTGCTCCACACACACACACACAATCATCCCGAATGTGTTATTCCCACTTTGATGATAAAGATGATACTCCAGCTCTTACTCGCATGCCATACGCACTTTGAACCCAGAAGACAGTGGAATGGAGGGGTTTTCGATGGATCTACCTACTCTAGTGGCAAAATCTTCATAAAATTTTCTCTTTAATGAAATTTTCCCTAAAAACAAACAAGACATCAATACAACTTCCAACAGATGCACAAAATGTGTAGTACGGAAGAAGTGTAATTTGCCACAGAAAGAATGTCTATCATTACACAAAAATACATGCATTGGGGAAAAGTACAGCTAATAGCTAAGGTTGTCGAGCGTGGTTATGGTGGTAATTGTATCGTAGATGCATTTTCGCTGTTAATACGATTCAAATGCAACATACCAATGCACGGACCTTAAAGCCATCACACCTAATATGGTTGAGAAGTCTTCTAACCAATGACTAAACGCGTCCCATAGTGGTAGGAGTGTGTTGCTATCTTTGGCTTTCCTTTTCCATTTGCATATCCGATCATTGAGCTCGTCTCGAAAAAGAAACAAACAAAAGATAAAAACAAAATTTTCATGAAATTTTCTTTAAAACTAAAATTTCTATAAAATTTTCCCCAAAGGAAAAATTCGCACAAAACTTTCTATCAAGCTAAAAATTTTATAAAAATTCTTTTAAGACAAAACATTTATGAAATTTTCGTCTCATCGTTCTGAGTCGAACCATGTCCGTCCGTCCGTCTGCGGAAATCACGATCGAGGTCGAACGCGTGAAGCCACCCACTTGAAATTTTGCACAGATACTTAGTATTGATGAAGGTCGTTGAGGATTGCAAATGGGCCATATCGGTTTAGATTTACCATATAAACCGACCTCCCGATATGAGTTCTTGATCCCCTAAAAGCCGCAATTTTTTGACGCTAAAGCCTTCAATGCCGCCTGGCTGTCCACACATATCGTGACAGTCTCAGTGGCAGTTAATACCAAATCGAAATCATCTGCATTGCCTTCAGCATACCGAAGATTTTTGCCTGAAAGACACTTCACTTCAATTCAGAAGCCTTCTCCCATCCAGTAACTTCTCTTATTCCAAGAAAATCAATGACGAATGCTGCCCCGGCACATCCAAATAATTTAGACTTAATCCTGTTTACAGTATATACCGGGAAAGGCGGGGATACCCACAATCTAGAAATCCCTTTTTGGCAAAAAAAAAGTACCAATTAAGGACAACCTTGGTAAATAATCCATGGCTCCGCATGCTGCCAAGCCGCATCGCCATCCTCCAGCAGAGTTGAAGAATGCCAAAATTTTAAGCAGCGCCAGGCTTATGATTACCTCTGTCCTACTGCGACCTTTTTTAACCACTCACCCAATACACAGGCGCAAAAGCCTAAGATTAAGTACAGCATTCATTCGGACAATTCCTTCTTACCCCAAAGATCAGCATCTTTACGGAGGGCACAATTGTTCATGGTCCGATGCCACAAAAGACTTCCATAGTTGAGAAACCACCGCCGCAAACATTCAGTGTACTTTCTTCTGTCAAAATCCCAAATTCCTCGAATTTCTGCATCGCCATCCTCAAGCTAAACAGAAAAATGGCACGTCCTTAACTCCCTTAGTAAAAAGCATGAACTTCGTTGTCACACCCCCAACTTACAAGTAAAAAGGCCTGAGATCATGCACGACATTCAGCGCCTCTCTCGGAGCAATCCTTCTTGCTCCAGAGATCAGCACCGTCGTGATACCCTGCATCTTTTGATATATTCAGCTGAAGGCACAGTTTCCAATAGCTCGATGCCACACCATACATCCAACCGTAGGTGAGAATAGGCGGTGGCCTCTAAGATCCAATGAACCGTGATAGGTCTGAGCAGCAAAATTCTTCCTATCGAGTTGCAACAACAGCAAAAAGCCGTCAATACTCTTTTAAGCCTTTCCTCGAAGTTCCTTTTCCAGCTTATTCTCTGATCAAGAATTTTGCCGAGGTACTAATCCTCCGGAGAGATTGACCAACCCATCACATGGGCGGACTTCACTCATCTCATCTCATCGTCGTCCCTCAGCAGAACAGAAGAATGTCCAAAGTTTGAGAACCGGATTATCTTAATTGCAACACATCCAACATTCAAAAGACTAAGATCGAACATGGCATTCAGTCAACCTCTCTGGGCTCTCCTTCTTGTTCCTGAGATCACCACAGTCATGATACCCTTTACCGTTCTTGATCATCATGCGGAAACCACAACTGTGCAGGATCGATTGTCACACCTAAGATCCGTAGGTGAGAATCGACCGAACCACCGCTTTTAAGATCTAGTTTACCGTTTCCGGCCTAAACCCCTAACCCTCATCTCCTACCCATCCAGTTGCCACAGGAGTAGAGCGCATTCAGTCTCCTTTTGATGCTTTCCTTGACATTCCTTTTCTGTTCAAGATCAGGTACTTTGCCTTAGGAGAGAGAGGCAGCTTTTTCCAATATTGCACAGGTCCCCCGAAAGCACGCGGCCATCTCCCAATGTTGATAAGTACCAGTTCAGTCTTTCTGATATTTTTGTTGCTGAGCAACATTTTCATGTGAAGGTGGCGATCCACGTCAAGCTCCTTTATGCGAGCCAGCTCGTTACGGTCCAAAGGATCGATCGACGCGGGAACTGGTTTTAATTAACCAATGGCCACGGTTATTTAAATCACCAATAACTCGCCTTGTCATATGGAGCTTCGCAGTAGTATTTGTGCAGGAGCCAGTGCCGCCCGGTCTTTCACGGAGACTCTCCGCTCGATACCGTTGATTGTTTGCGACTGTCGTTGCAGCTACTCCGCATGGAGCATTCCACTATCAGTAACCTGTGGAGGCGACCGGTAGCTCGCAGCTAAGCTTCTCGTGACAGCAATGAACACCACACAGATCGAACCTCAATGTTCGGGCTTGTATGGTACTCACAGCTATTCCGTACCGGGAGTCTTTCTAATGTTTATGCCAAGCCCGTTGGCCCGTTGGCCCGTTGGCGCTCATCCAGACAGTTCCCTATACTCTCTATGAAAGGGGACTGTAATGGTAGAAAAGAATCGGCATCCACCTAAGCAACGACCTGCACCCTCTCTTCCTAGAAAGACCTGAGAATCGTACTTAGAACCAAAAGTCACAAAATAAGGGATAAAATCAGGGCTGCGGAGTCCGTCCCTTGACGCTGACCTTGATATGATGCTGGAAGTCCAGTTTATAGATGCATCAGTGAAGAAGAGCTCGATTACAAACACCCTTACCTCCCGTCACCCAATCGCCGCTTAGTCCAGCTAAGCCTAGCTCCCAAAAATCTCATTAAGGGATCGTATGGTTCAAGATTCTGCCTTTTGCAATATAGCAAGCAGTACCTTCCCGGTCGCATTGACTCGTAGGGTTCTTACGAATTAACTGTGCAGCCTAACTTCCCTTTCGTTATTTTATTCTAAATCAGGGATAGTGACTTGACACTGTGTTGTACCAGAGGGGCATTGTGACCATCCGAGTCGACTCTCGGGCTACGTCAGAGAAGCGCGTCGCAAACAGCAGATCGAGAGTCTCAGAGCAAGACCCCTTCCAGCTGCTGTCCTCTAAATTTTTGCCTAAATTTGGGAGAAATTTCGCTTAGACGAAAAATTCTGTGAAACCACTGTGCCATAGCAATTTGGGGTATGGGTAATGGGTTTAGACGGTCTCTAAAACATATGCCAAGTAACCCCCCTAAGGCTCTCAAGATGAAGAATGAGATGAAAAATTAATTGGCGTATAATTCTTGGGCAGGTAGCGTCTCGGTTTCCGAACATTCGAGAAGAGTACCTCCACCCTAATCTCCTGCCAGCCAATGCAAATTCAAATTTTGCCCATGAACATTCCACTAAAGAACAGGGGCACACTTCTCACATATCAAGGAGTATAGTCCGATTCAAGTTTTAAGCTCAATGATAAGGGGCCTACTTTTAATAGCCGAGTCCGAACGGCGTGCCGCAGAGCAACACCCCTTTGGAGAGAAGTTTTACATGGCATAGTACCTCACAAATGTTGCCAGCATTAGGAGGGGAAAACCACCGCTGAATTATGGTCCCGCTAGGTTTCGAACCCAGGCGTTCAGCGTCATAGGCGGATATTCTAACCTCTGCTCTAAGGCCCGCCAGCCGATAGTTCAGCTTAACACACCTCAAGGGATCTATTGGGTTGCCCAAAAAGTAATTGCGGATTTTTCATATAGTCGGCGTTGACAAATTTTTTCACAGCTTGTGACTCTGTAATTGCATTCTTTCTTCTGTCAGTTATCAGCTGTTACTTTTAGCTTGCTTTAGAAAAAAAGTGTTAAAAAAGTATATTTGATTAAAGTTCATTCTAAGTTTTATTAAAAATGCATTTACTTTCTTTTAAAAAATCCGCAATTACTTTTTGGGCAACCCAAAATATCATTCGAATCTGCCCTTGACGTACGTTCCTACTCTTTGTAGCATCCATAGACAGGGAGTAGTTCGGTTCCCCGTCTTCAAGATGAAAACCAACACCTAAACTTCCTGCCACCCAGTTGAAACATAGCTCATCAAAACGCAGCCCCCGAAAATTGCTTCAAAGAGTCTTTAGAAATACTGTCCTGCCCTTGAAATAGGGTCCTGTCACTACGTTTACGTTAACCCTCAGGCATTCAGGAAAGTGATTTGCAGCCAGTAGCTCGAGTCTCTTAGAGCTATGGTCTGTACAGGTTCCGTCTTCTCCAATTTGCCCTTTACTTCAAATAATGCTATTTTACCCAAAATTTCATTGACATCACTGTGCCATAGCATTTTGGGGTTTTGTTTGGTGCTTCGCATTGTCTTAGCACTGCTCACCGTTTATTGTGATTTCGTCTCTCCCCCCTCTCCACATGCATGAATGAATGAATGACTGGTTAGCTCAGCATTGCGATTGCTGTTGTTAGCCGTAATTTAATAGAACCCTGTCAGACGTCAAAAAGCCAAATCGCTATTCAACGTTTGTGTGTGTGTGTGTGTGCTCGCATACAATTCTAACCCCAAGAAAAAAGAGGGGAGACTAACGGCAGGAAGCGAAGAGGAAATCAAAAGTGACTTTGATTGCGGGTGTGAGTGCGAGTGTGATTCGTAAAGTGTCAGTGTGCGTGCGTGAAATAAACCCCAGGATTTGTAACAATCAAGGGTGTCTTAAGCTGCAGGGCTATTAAATTTACCATCACTACTGATGGTGGTGATGGTGCTGCCCCCCTTCTCCACACACAGACACATATAACTAAAGTGCGCATTGTGAAGATGATGCTGTGCGTACGGAAAATGTAATTTTCTGATGAAACTATAAACCAAACAACCATTTCAACCATTCGTACCAACCATTGATGTGACTATCATACATTTTTATCCAAGCACGCGTTTTCAGTCATAAAATAAAAATAAAACCGAAGATGTTTCTTTGATGTTTCTTCATGTGTTACCGGAATATTTGGCATAATTTGGGAATGGCTTATGGAAACATGGCCAGTGAGTTTTGAAGGGTTTTTGTGTTAATTTTCATTCACTGTTATTGCAATCGATGATGATTAAATCAAATCTTGGCAAATTTTGTGCTGTGAGGTAGTTTCGACAGATATGACATCTAAGCTCACCTTACGGCAACTCTGAGTAGAAGTCAGCCATAACAATAAGAGGGGCTGAGGGGATGCTTACGAAAGTATGAAGGGATAACGCAACCACAGGTTGGAATTCTGGAGTCACTAAAGACGATGTCATCCAACACTGCGTGACACTGAGGAGAATATCACCTACAAGGCTGCTTGTCCGCCAGGAGGCTGAGAATGAGAAAGCACAAATTAGGGTAGAACAAGGATGATACTCCGAACAGATGCTAGAATGGCATTCACAGTGATAGAAGAGAGTCATGGGAGGTCTATAGAGTCAGACTGTGGGTCTATAAGTAGGAATTTTAAGGAGATGACGAGCATTAATGCTTCTGGACAGGGTCTAGCTCTGAGATGTTCTAGCTACGGCGTATTTTTAAGTCACTCAAGACGATATCATCCAACGCTGCGTGACACTGATTAGGATATCACCTACAAGGCGGCTTGTCCGCCAGTAGGCCGAGAATGAGGAAAGACAAATTAGGGTAGAACAAGGATGATACTCCGAACAAATGCTAGAATGGCATTCAAAGTGGTAGAAGGGAGTCATGGGAGGTCTATAAGTTAAAACTGTGGGTCTATAAATAAGAGTTTTAAGGAGGAGATGACGAGCAATAATGCTGCTGGACAGAGTTTAGCTCTGAGGCGTTCTAGCTTCTAGCTGCGACGTTTATCTCTGGGTGTTCCGATGTAGCTGGATGGTCCATGTACCCGGATGGTATCGATGTCCCTCTGGTTCAACCTAGTGCCGAGTCACTGTCCTTGGCTGAGGGCATGATAATGAACGGGATGATAGTCTGGGTGGTGAAGTCTTCGGAACGCTACAAGTCAACGGGACCAGATACAGCCTGCTATATTGCAAAGGTCAGGTCCGTATAACTATTTTTTAAAGAAATTTCTATACCCTCCACCATAGGATGGGGGTATACTAATTTCGTCATTCTGTTTGTAATACCTCGAAATATGCGTCTGAGACCCAATTTTTGTACAAATACTTCTTATTAGTGTAGGCCGGTTGCAATTGTCTTTAAATGGACCAAATCGGTCCATGTTTTGATATAGCTGCCATATAGACCGATTTCCAGATAAAGGGTCTGAAGCCCATAACAGCTTTATTTTTTATCCGATTTCGCAAAAATTGGAAACAGTGCGCAGTTTTAAGTCTCTCAGCGTCCGACGCAAATATGGTACAGATCGAACTGTATTTAGTTATAGCTGTCATATTGACCGATTTCCAGTTAAAGGGTCTGAAGCCCATAAAAGCTTTATTTTTTAACCGATTTCGCTGACCTTTGAAACAGTGAGTAGTTTTGAGCATCCCTATGTCCGACCAAAATATGGTTGAGATCGGACTATATGTAGATATAGCTGTCATATAGACCGATCTGCTGATAAAGGGTCTGAAGCCCATAAAAGCTTTATTTATTGGCCAATTTCGCTGAAATTTGAAACAGTGGGTTATTTTAAGCCTCCTGGCATCTGACCTAAATATAGATTAGATCGGTCCATATTTAAATATGGCTGCCATATAAACCAATCTGCCGATAAAGAATCTGAAGCCCATAAAAGCTCTATTTATTAACCGATTTCGTTGAAATTGTAAAGAGTGGGTAGTTTTAAGTCTCCCGACGTCCGTCCCAAATATGATTTGTATCGGACAATATTTAGATATAGCTTCCATACAGAGCGATGTGCCGATAAAGGGTCCGAAGCCCATAAAAGCATTATTTTTCATCCGATTTCGCTGAAATTTGAAATATAGAATTCAACAGTGACTTATATTTATTAGACCACTCAATGTCTGTGCCGAATTTGGGTGCATAAGCTATCCAATTTTCACCAGATGGTGGCGAAAGGGGGTTTACATATACACCCGAGGTGGTGGGAATCCAAAATTCGGCCCGGCTGAACTTAGTGCCTTTTTAATTGTTTTTATACCCTCGATCTAGTCATGTCCGTCCGATCTTGTGTCCTTCCGTCCGTCCGTCTGTCCGTCCGTCGAAAGCACGCAAACTTTCGAAGGAGTAAAGCTAGCCGATTGAAACTTTGCACAATTACTTCTTATTAGTGTAGGTCGGTTGGGATTGTAAATAAGCCATATCGATCCATGTTTTGATATAGCTGCCATATAAACCGATCTTGGGTCTTGACTTCTTGAGCCTCTAGAGGGCGCAATTCTTATCCGATTGGAATGAAATGTTGCACGACGTGTTTTGTTATGATATCCAACAATTGTTTTAAGTATGTTTCAAATCGGTCCGTAACCTGATATAGCTGCCATATAAGCCGATCTTGGGTCTTGACTTCTTGAGCCCCTAGAGGGCGCAATTCTTATCCGATTGGAATGAAATTTTGCACGACGTGTTTTGCTGTGACTTCCAACAACTGTGCTAAATTAGGTTAAAATCGGGAAATAACCTGATATAGCTGCCATATAAACCGATCTTGGTTCTTGACTTCTTGAGCCTCTAGAGGGCGCAATTCCTATCCGATTTGGCTGAAATTTTGCATGACGTATTTTATTATGACTTTCAACAACTGTGAAAAGTATTGTTCAAATCGGTCATTAACCTGATATAGCTTTCATATAAACAGATCTGGAGTCTTGACTTCTTGAGCCTCTAGAGTGCGCAATTCTCATTCGATTGGAATGAAATTTTGTACGACGTGTATTGTTATGATATCCAACAACTGTGCCAAGTATGTTTCAAATCGGTTCATAACCTGATATAGCTGCCATATAAACCGATCTTGGGTCTTGACTTCTTGAGCCTCTAGAGGGCGCAATTCTTATCCGATTGGAATGAAATATTGCTCGACGTATTTTGTTATGATATCCAACAATTGTTTTAAGTATGTTTCAAATCGGTTCATAACCTGATATAGCTGCCATATAAACCGATCTTGGGTCTTGACTTCTTGAGCCTCTAGAGTGCGCCATTCTTATCCGATTGGAATGACATTTTGCACGACGTGTTTCGCTATAACTTCCAACAACTGTGCCAAGTATGGCTCAATTCGGTTCATAACCTGATATAGCTGTCATATAACCAGATCTGGGAACTTGACTTCTTGAGCTTCTAGAGGGCGCAATTCTTTTCAGATTTGACTGAAATTTTGCACATAGTGTATCTACTTCCAATCAGTATCACTTCCAATAACTGCGCTAAGTATGGTTTAAATCGGAGTATGTTTTGATATAGCTGCCATATAGAATGATCCTCCGATTTAGGGTCGTAGGCCCATAAAAGCCACATTTATTATCCGATTTGCTGAAATTTGGGACAGCGAGTTGTGTTAGGCCCTTAGACATCCTTCGTCAATTTGGCCCAGATCGGTTCAGATTTGGATATAGCTGCCATATAGACCGATCCTCCGATTTAGGGTCATAGGCCCATAAAAGCCACATTTATTATCCGATTACGCTGAAATTTGGGACAGTGAGTTGTGTTGGGCCCTTCGACATCCTTCGTCAATTTGGTCTAGATCGGTCCAGATTTGGATGTAGCTGCCATATAGACCGATCCTCCGATTTAGGGTCATAGGCTTATAAAAGCCACATTTATTATCCGATTTTGCTGAAATTTGGGACAGTAAGTTGTCTTAGGCCCTTTAACATCCTTCGTCAATTTGGCCCAGATCGGTCCAGATTTGGACGTAGCTGCCATATAGACCGATCCTCCGATTTAGGGTCTAAGGCCCATTTAAGCCACATTTATTATCCAATTTTGCTGAAATTTGGGACAGTAAGTTGTCTTAGGCCTTTCAACGTCATTCTTCAATTTGACCCTGATCGGTTCAGATTTGGATATAGCTGTCATATAGACCGAACTCTCGATTTAAGGTTTTGGGGCCATAAAAGGCGCATTAATTGCCATATGTCGCCGAAATTTGGGACAGTGAGTTAAGTTATGCCCCTTGACATACTTCTGCAATATGTTACAAATCGGTCCAGATTTGGATATAGCTGCTATATAGACATATCTCTCGGTTTTTGGTTTTGGGGCCATAAAAGGCGCATTTATTGTCCGATTTCGCTGATATTTGGGCCAGTGCGTTGTGTTAGACTCTTCGACATTTTTCTGCTACTTAACCCAAATCGGTGCAGATTTGGATATAGCTGCCATGTAGACCGATCCTCCGATTTAAAGTCTTGGTCCCATAAAAGGCGTATTTGTAATCCGATTTCACTGAAATTTGACACAGTGACTTATGTTAGGCTTTTCGACATCTGTGTCGTATATGGTTCAGATCGGTTTATTTTTAAATATAGCTACTAAAAGGCCAATATTTTGTTATACACAATTGAACAATGACTTGTACTTATTAGTATTTGGTCCAAATCGGAACAAATCGATATAACTGCTATGGGACATTAGGTATGCAATTGTCACCGGATTTTGATGGAAGGTGGTTTACATATATACCCGAGGTGGTGGGTATCCAATGTTCGGCCCGGCCGAACTTAACGTCTTTTTACTTGTTTTTACATACATTCATCTGCCGCAGAGGCGCCGTTTAAGATTGCATTTGTGGAGAAGTTAAGATGAGACGGACTAGGCCACATCTTTATTGGCACAGATCGTGTTACGGAATCATGCGAGCTCTTTGGTAGTACGGATGCCTTCCACCAAGACCGAGCGAGTGAGGCGTGGGCTTTTACTGTAGTTCGTTGATTTTGAAAGGTTCTTTGGCCGATTATTTCACTGAATAGGACATCACTTATTCTAGGTAAGCATGACTTCAAATGGGAGAAGAGAACGAAGTCTACCTTTCCTACTTATATCAAATATACGGGGCCTCATGGTAGAAAACACCAACAGACTGGGTCAAGTTATGCATTTTCAAGGCAGCATCAGGCCAAACGGAGCCGTTAACTTAAAAACTGTCATCCCGACTCTCAAGGGGTAGGAAGTTCCGCAGCATCAGCAACATATATTGGGTTGCCCAAAAAGTAATTGCGGATTTTTCATATAGTCGGCGTTGACAAATTTTTTCACAGCTTGTGACTCTGTAATTGCATTCTTTCTTCTGTCAGTTATCAGCTGTTACTTTTAGCTTGCTTTAGAAGAAAAGTGTAAAAAAAGTATATTTGATTCAAGTTCATTCTAAGTTTTAATAAAAATGCATTTACTTTCTTTTAAAAAATCCGCAATTACTTTTTGAGCAACCCAATATCATGGGGCCAAGTGTTTTCCATCTTTAGTTCTGGCTGTCCAACAAGACGAACTAGAGGGACTCATTAGCAGACAGTTCAAACTTTGAGAAAGCATTTGCACACAAATGTTTTTATCTCGAAAAATTTCCATTTAGTAGACCTCAGTTTGTAAATTTGACTAACTTTCATTCTTTCCTTTTAATTGATGTTGGCCGTTTTTGTGCATATGGCTTTTGTTAACCATTTTCTCATTTTAGTTATTTAGATAGTCTCGTAAATATGCCGAAAGTATTGTAGTTTTAATTATTATGTTCTCCAAAACTACTTCGAACTCTGTTTATTGCCATGTAGTTGAAAAATATTCTCTCGCGCCTTGAATGGAAATCAACAAAAATAATACCACAAAATTGAAATTAAGCTGCGGAACTACGATAGTCCTCTAATCCGCATGAGAAGTCAACGAAATGAAAATAACAAAGTAAGCCATCCCCCCATGGCAATGCAAGGCCCATATTCTGTCATCCATTCATGCAATCGTCAACAATGGTGGAAACAAAAGCCATCGAATCCAATCATTATTGAAATGATAAAAACTCATCATCAAAGGCAAATTGTTGGTGAGTGACAAACTGACTGACTGGCTGGCTGGCTGGTTGGCTGAATGACTCACCCGCGCCACCCTTTATCATGTTAACTTGAATGTCCTTTGGCCTATTGTGCTGTGTGTGGCTGCACGCTCTCTCTCCCTCTCTCTCTGGCTGACTATTGATGTGAATGTCGTGTTAAGTTAAAACAGATCGAACCAAAATCCAATTATCGCCATCAAACATAAATGAAAAATCACAAAAAAAAAACGTAAAAACTGAAAAACTGCAACAAAAATCAAAAGCCAGCACATAAAACAAAAAAAACAACAACAACAACCAACAATTATAATTGAAATTGAAAACACTGACAGAGTCAAAGAGTGATGTTGTGGTAGTTATGAGGGTGCTACATTGAAATATCCTTTTTTTGCCAATACCCAAAGCATTCAGCCAGTTACAGTCAGCAACAGTGGCGGCGGTATTATCCTAGACACCAATAATAATAATGACAACCTCAACGTTGATTCTAACCATGAACAATGGCTGTATGTCCTCTGGCCAATAGGGGGGGAAACGAGGTTTTGACTGATTAAAAATTGTACTGAGTTCATAGTCGATTGTTTTGATGGGTGCTCATAACGAATGACCCACCACAGATTGTTACGGAGGACAATTGCAGGATAATGATAACTATTGATTTTTATGAAGCCTTTATTGAAGAGCGCAGAATTATTGGTTGCACAATCCACAAGTCCAAAACATTTTGAAAATCTTACTAAGCCCCTCACAATGGGATGTGGTTTATATTCGATATATTGGGTTGCCCAAAAAGTAATTGCGGATTTTTTAAAAGAAAGTAAATGCATTTTTATTAAAAACTTAGAATGAACTTTAATCAAATAAACATTTTTAACACTTTTTTTCTAAAGCAAGCTAAAAGTAACAGCTGATAACTGACAGAAGAAAGAATGCAATTACAGAGTCACAAGCTGTGCAAAAATTTGTCAACGCCGACTATATGAAAATTCCGCAATTACTTTTTGGGCAACGCAATATTATTACTATAGATTGGAGAACATACCGAGGAACAATGGTAGACTTATTGTGTTTGCTTAATTAAATAAGTAAACTGGCTTAAATCATCTTCAGCATTGGCGGAAACTGCAGAATCTGCCATTTGAACTCCTGGAAGACGATTTTCAAGACATTTGCGAATTGTGGCCTTGCGATAGGAGGCCACCGTAGAGCAGAGTTTAGCATGTCCGCCTATGACACTGAACGCCTGGTCTTGGTGGTTTTCCCCTCCTAATGCTGGCAATATTTGTGAGGTACCATGCTATGTTAAACTTATCTCCAAAGTGGTGTCGCCCTGCGGCACGCCTTTCGGACTCGGCTATAAAAAGGAGGCCCCCTATCATTGAGCATAAAACTTGAAGCGCACTGCACTCATTGACATGTGAGAAGTTTGCTCCTGTTCCTCCTGCAGAGACAAAGAAGGAAATCTGGTAACTGACACAGATAACATGCTGAGGATATGGAAAGAACATTTTACCCAACTGCTAGTGTCCGACGATGGCGACGAAGAACCAATCCCTGATGATGGTATAAAATGTTTACCTCCTAGTCAGAATGAGGTCCAAGTCGCAGTAACCCGACTAAAGAACAACAATGCAGCAGGAGCCGACGGATTACCTGCTGAACTATTTAAGACCGGAGGCGACATGCTGATAAGGCGAATGCATCAGCTTATCAGCGCAATCTGGCTAGAAGAAAGCATACCCGATGATTGGAACCTCAGCATACTATTGGGTTGCCCGAAAAGTAATTGCGGATTTTTTAAAAGAAAGTAAATGCATTTTTAATAAGAAGAAAGAAGAAGAAGAAAAAAGAAGAAGAAAGAATGCAATTACAGAGTCACAAGCTGTGAAAAAATTTGTCAACGCCGACTATATGAAAAATCCGCAATTACTTTTTGGGCAACCCAATATGTCCCGGACACAAGAAAGGAGACAGGACCAACTACAGAGGAATAAGTCTCCTCCCCATCGCATACAAGATACACTCGAGCGTACTGTGTGAAAGATTAAAACCTAAAGTCAATGAGATAATTGGGACCTATCAATGCGGCTTTAGACCAGGTAAATCCACCCTAGACCAGATATTCACACGGCGCCAAATCCTGGAAAAGACCCGAGAAGAACAAATCAACAACTAACATCTTTTTGTTGACTACAAAGCCGCCTTCTATACTCCTTTACGTTCAAAGGTAATTCAAGCCATGTCTGAGTTTGGTATCCCTGCAAAATTAATAAGACTCTGCAGGATGACATTTGCTGATACGCGTTGCTCAGTAAGAATAGGAAAGAATCTCTCCGAACCATTTAATACCAAACGAGGTTTCAGTCAAGGAGACAGCCTATCGTGTGATCTCTTTAATATCCTGCTGGAGAAGATTTTACGAGATGCAGATGTGAATAGATATGGCACACTAATCACAAGAGAGCACATGCTACTCGCCTATGCTGACGACATCGATATCATAGGTCGATAACCGGAAGTAGTAACTGCAGCCTTTGAAAGAATCAAAAGAGAGTCAGTGAAAATGGGTCTGGCAGTTAATGGAGATAAGACGAAATGGATGGTTTCAACTCCCAAAAAGCCTTGCACAACCGAGCAGTTAAAGATTAAGGAAGAAAGATGGGAACCACAACTTTGAGAGAGTCAGTTACTTTATCTGCCTCGGCACCGCCGTAACCGAAACGAATGACACCAGTTTTGAGATAAAGCGAAGAATAATACTGGCAAACAGATGCTACTTTGGACTAAGTAAGCAGTTTAGATATAAGGCCACCTCTCGACAGACGAAGACTACACTTTACAAGACACTGATACTACCCGTGATGTTATATGGTTCTGAGGCATGGGTACTTGTGAGGCAGTACTTGGAGTATTTGAGAGAAAGATTCTTCGTAAAATATATGGACCAGTTTGCGTTAATGGAGAATACAGACGACGTATGAACAACGAGCTGTATGAGCTGTATGACGACGACAGCATAGTTACACGCATCAAAATACCACGGTTGCATTGGCTAGGTCATGTTGTCAGAATGGATGAAGAAGCTCCATCAAAGATGTCTTTTGAAGGCAAACACTGTGGTACATGGGCAAAATTTGCATTTTTGACCATGTCTTATTATGGTAAATGGATCACTTGTGCTGTTCGGATGATAGACCGTTTATTTGATGCTGCGAAGGACCGTTTATTTGATGTAAGTGGAGTAGGTAGATGTTCTTCTCCACAATTTGGTTATTATCCAGTATACCATAATGAACCAGGCAGGACTTTCCGGTCCCATAAAATGCAGATCTCTATCGTCTATCTCTCTTCTGCTAGATCTTGAACTTTTAGCGTCTCTTTGGGGATACCCTACAATACTACTGTGTTACAGGGTATTATTAGTTAGAGCATTTGTTTGTAACACCCAGAAGGAATATAGATAGACCCATTGATATGTATACCGATCAACTCAGAATCATTATGCCCTACACCATCACTGTGGTACAGGGTACTATAAGTTTGTGCATTTGTTTTGTAACGCTAAGAAAGAGAAGAGCTAGACCCATTGGTAAGTACACCAATCGACGCAGAATCACTTTCTGATTCGTTTAAAGCCATGTCCGTCTATCCGTCTGTGAGTCCATGTATTCTTGTAATCAAGGTACAGATTGTATTTGTTGTCCGTCCAATCGTTACGAAATTTTGCACATGTAGCTTTTTTGGCTCAAGGACGAACGCTATTGACTTTGGTAAAAATCAGTTCAGAATTAGATTTGTCCTTTTTAGAGGTTATTTTATACCCTCCACCATAGGATGGGGGTATACTAATTTCATCATTCTGTTTGTAACTACTCGAAATATTCGTCTGAGACCCCATATGGTATATATATTCTTCATCGTCATGTCATTTTAAGTCTAGTCATGTACCTTCCCATGTCCCTTCGTCCGTCCGTCTGTCTGTCGAAAGTACGCTAACTTTCGAAAGAGTAAAGCTAGCCGCTTGAAATTTGGCTCAAATACTTCTTATTAGTGTAGGTCAGTTAGGATTGTAAATGGGTCAAATCGGTCCATGTTTTGATACAGCTGCCATATAAATCGATCTTGGGTCTTGACTTCTTGAGCCTCTAGAGGGCGCAATTCTCATCCGATTTGGCTGAAATTTAGCATGAGGTGTTTCGTTATGATTTTCAACAAGTATTCAAGTATGGTTCAAATCGATGTATAACCTGATATAGCTGTCAAATAAACCGATCTTGGATCTTGACTTCTTGAGCCAATAGAGGGCGCAATTCTCATCCGATTTGGCTGAAATTTAAAATGAGGTGTTTTGTTATGACTTCCAATAACTGTGCTAAGTATGACGCAAATCGGTTCATAACCTGATATAGCTGCCATATAAACCGATCTGGGATCTTGACTACTTGAGCCTCTTGTCATTTTAAGTCGATCTAGTCATGTCCGTCCGACCGTCCGTCTGTCTATTGAAAGCACGCTAACTTTCGAAGGAGTAAAGCTATGCGCTTGAAATTTTGCACAAATACTTCTTAGTAGTGTAGGTCGGTTAGGATTGTAAATGGGTCAAATCGGTCCATGTTTTGATATAGCTGCCATATAAACCGATCTGGAATCTTGACTTCTTGGCCTCTAGAGGGCACAATTCTCGTCCGATTTGACTGAAATTTTGCCCCTAGTGTTTTGGCATCACTTTCAACAACTGTGTTAAGTATGATTCAAATCGGTTCATAGTCTGGTATAGCTGTCATATAAACCGATCTTGGATCTTGACTTCTTGAGCCTCTAGAGGGCGCAAGTCTTATCCGATTTGGCTGAAATTTAGCATGAGGTGTTTTGTTATGACTTCCAATAACTGTGCTCAGTATGATTCAAATCGGTTCATAATCTGGTATAGCTGTCATATAAACCGATCATTGATATTGACTTCTTGAGCTACTAGAGGGCGCAATTCTCATTCGATTTGGCTGAAATTTTGCATGAGGTATTTTGCTATGACTTCCAATAGCTGTGCTAAGTATGGCGCAAATCGGTTCATAACCGGATATAGCTGCCATATAAACCGATCTTGAATCTTGACTTCTTGAGCCTCTAGAGGGCGCAATTATCATCCTATTTGGCGGAAATTTTTTACAACGGCTTCTCTCATGTCCTTCAACATACATGTCCAATATGGTCTCAATCGATCTGAAGCCTGATACAGCTCCCATATGAACCGATCTCCCGATTATGCTTCTTGAGCCCCTACAAGGCGCAATTCTCATCCGAATGGACTGAAATATTACCCAATGACTTTTTCTATGGTCTTCAACATTCAATAGTCCGAATCGGACTTTTGCTTGGTATATCTCCAATAGCATGACAATTCTTATCCTTTTTTCCCTGTTTGCCTAAAAAGAGGGTATTTAAGATTCGGCCAAAAATCTTTAACTTTACTTTTTGTTATTGAAGACAAAAATCTAAAATGAAGGTCAAAATATCGTTGAAAGATAGGAAATTTACCTTGCGATAAGACAACAGTGAACAGTAGCTAAAGATGCAAAATAGTTTTACAAATAGGAGCATCTTTAAATGTTTAATTTTTTTAGGTTAAGATGTTCATTTCTTCAATCCTAGGAATAAGAAAAAATCTTAAATTTGGGCCAACTGTTTTTTCAGAGCGAGCAATGTTCTTAAAAAGCCTAAAATTCAATCAAATTTTCTCTAAAGACAAAGTTTTGAATGGATTTTTGCTAACAACCAAGTTTTACGTGAAATTTTCTCTAAATACAAAAATTTAATATTTTTTTGTAGATACAAAAATTTTTTCTAAAATATAATTTTACTAAAATTTTTCATAAAAATGTTTTCCCTCCAACTTTCTCTGATGGCAAAATTTCGCCAACATTTTTTCTGTAGACAACATTTCACTAAAATTTTCTTTATTACAAAACGTTGATAAATTTTTCGCCAAAGACAAAATCTCAATTATTTGGCGGTTCATAAGAGGAAACATGGCAATTTTAAGATAAGTTTTGAATTTTATCGCTCCCCTTGGGACTTCGTATTGTCTAAGGAATCGTAGAGTCTACGAGACTGCCACTATAGCCAAACCTAAGATTTAACACCATCTAAGACTTATGTAAAATAATAATTGTAGATTTATAAGTAAGAACTCAATTTTAGTATCCACATAATTAAAACTCATTTATTTTTAATATTTTTGTACTTATGATGTAAACAAAAGGCCCCTCCGCAATCTTAGCACCGAAACCCTCACATCATTGAAATCCTTTTCTGTTCAAAACAACCTGTAAGAGAGCAGAATAAAGATGTCTTTTCTGTGATGTCAACAAAAGCTTGTTCTGTGTGTAATCATCATTCTCTTCTTTGGCCAAACAATTACGTTAAGATCCGCAAAATACGGCGAAAATATCTATGAGACGTACCAAATGTCATTGCCTCTGGCCCTAATCTCTGACAACAGCTCTTCAAAGCTTAGCTGTTCTGGTCCATCACCCGCCTGCATTGGCATCACAACAGCATATGCCGCTCATACAAAGGCTGCTGCTTTGATAAGAACATCAAGAAAAAAACCTAACACTACGCCACCACTCAATGCATTCAATCCAATGCTCTCACTCACTCCCTCTCACACCACAGGGGACATTGTTAAAAGTCTAGCTCTCTGACATGCGCTCTCTTCTTCTATCTCCCTATGCTGTGTAACTCACCATTGCTTGTAATACGTAACACACGATAGAGCAGGACAGATATAGGCGATAAAGAGTATTGGGGCGAATTCATTTGCCTCTTTGATAACATTCGCCATTTTTAGGGCGGAGTTTGTATGCCAAAGGTTCTCTTTTGATTGGCTTGGCGAGCCTGCGCCGTTGTTTATTTTTTTCTTCCAACCCAAACGGCAGGTGTTCGTTTATTTCCACTCTGTGGTTTCTTGTGCCGTGTGTTTTGTGGCAGACACATGATGCTCCCCATTACAAGTGAAAATGGAGCATGTTGGAAGAAAAACAACCGAGAACAACAACAATGAGAAGAGTGCCCTCGTACATGCTATGGTTGTCGTTGTTACTGTTGTTCTTCATTGCTTGATACTTGGTTAGCTGTTTGGCTGCTGCTGTTGCCACTGTTGTTGTTGCCATTGTTTGTGGCTTTAATATCTGTCCTCTATGTGTATGTTGAGTGTGTGTGTGTGTGCATGTATCTGAATATCTTTGGGTTATCTGTGTATGTATCATGTCCTTCATGCTTGTGTTTCTCTGTCCTTCTGTCTGTCTGTCTGTCTGACTGCGTGTTTCATATGAATGTACATGCGCCTCCCTTGTCCCCATGGACATTTTTCTGTTAACATTTGCTGCCCCGCTTGTTGTGACTTTGCTTTAATACAAAAGTCCAAAAAATTTTCCAGTGTAATTTTTTTTTTTCGCTGCTGCAAATTTTAGTTACAGCTGTCACAGCCATACAACTACAACAGAAAACAGAACAGAACCCAAAGCAAAGCCTAACAAAAAAAGACTCAGACCCTCTTCGTCGTCTCTGCTATCCTCTTTCGTTTTAGTTTGGGATGCTTTGCCATGATGCTCTCGTCGTATAATTTGACTATGAAATGTTATGCTTTCATTGTAATCGGGAGTTTTGTTATTTTTTGTGAGTTGCGATTCGTACTTGTTGTTGTTGCTGTTAGTACCTTTTGTGTCGTAGTTGCTGTTGTTGTGATTCGCCTTGTATTTTGTATTTGAGCCTTTGTGAAAGTTCACTGAACGTCAATAGAATATCAAGCGACTCATAACTCACCCCACACTGTGTGTGTGTGTGTGTGTGAATGTGTTGTGATGTCAGTTGTGCTACTCTCGCTCTACACCTCTCATCTTTGAAATATGTACACATAACATTTGACAAAACATTGAGATGCCAGATGGGATGCTGAAATTAAATGTAAACTACAAAAAACAGAAACAAAATGTAACAGGCGAGATTAAAGTCATAGTTACTCATAAAATAACAATAATTGTAGTTAAAACAAGTTAAAGCATTAAGTTCGACCGGATCCAAATTTGGATACCCACCACCATGGATTCTGCTAAAATATGGAAGCCATATCTGGCTTTGGACCGTACTTCGCACAGTTGTTCAGACGCATATCATAAAATTTCAGCCAAATTGGATTAAAATCGCGGCTTGTAGGGCTCAAAAAGTCAAATCGGGTGATCGGTTTATATGGAAGCTCTACCAGGTTATAGACCGATTCGGATCGTACTTGGCACAGTTGTTGGACTTCAGAACAGAACACTATATGCAAAATTTGAGCAAAATCGAACAAAACTTGTGGCTCCAGGGGCTCAAGAAGTCAAATCGGGAAATCGGTTTATATGGGAGCTATATCCAAATCTGAACCAATATAGCCCATTTGCAATACCCAACGATCTACATAAATATTAAGTATCTGTGCAAAATTTCAAGCGGCTAGCTTTACGCGTTCGACCGCTATCGTGATTTCGACAGACGCATGGACGGACGGACATGGCTAGTTCAACTCAGAATGTCAAGACGATCTAGCATATCCGCCTATGACGTCGAACGCCTGGTTCCACATCCTGGCATGAACATGAAAAAAAATTTTCAGCAGTAGTTATCCCCTAACTAATGCTGGCTACATTTTTAAGGTATTCCTGCCATGTTAAGAATCTTCTGTACCAAGTGGTGTCGTTATGCTGTCTGCCGTTCGGACCCGGCATAAAAAAGGAGGCCCCTTATCATTGAGCTTAAACTTTAATCAGACTGCACTCATTGATATGAGATAAATATACCCTGTTGCTTAATGAAATGTTCATGGGAAATTTAGTAGTCTAGTATGGGCTTAAGACCCTGTACCGAGGGATCCGTTTATATAACAGCCATAACTTTATAAAATCCGATGAGGACCACATTTGGCAGAGATATTGAGTGGGTTAATAAAGGTCATTGTTCCAAAATTGTAAGAGAATGTGTTCCCCGTTTGAGTAAATTATAGTAATAGGGTAAAAATGCGGTGCGGCAGCTATATCTAAATATAGTCCACTATGAACCAGAGGCCTATTGCTACTCGCTGTTTCCAATTTCAGCGAAATGGGACAATAAATGGCTTTTTTTATTGGGTCAAGACCCTTATTTGGTTCGTATGGCAGCTATATCTAAATATGGACCATATATAGACTGGATATGGGGGGCCTAGTCCAACATACTATTCCAAATTTCAGCTAAATCGGATAATAAATGTGCTGTTATGGGCTTAAGACCCTATATCGAGTTATCGGTTTATATGGCAGCTCCACCCAAATATAGTTCGATTTAGTCTGCTCAAGAACTACTGTGATTACGGCACCATTAAATTGTCTTAGAATTTTATTGGAGGTCACTGTGGCGCAGAGGTTGGCATGTCCGCTTATGACGCCTAAAGTCTGGGTTCAGACCAAGGCTTCGAATCCTGGCAGAAACAAAAAATTTTTCAGCGGTGGTTATCCCATACTTATGCTGGAGACATTTGTGAGTTACTTTGGCATGTGAAAACGTCTCCCCAAAGCGGTGTCGCTCTGCGGCACGCCGTTCGTACTTGACTATAAAAAGGAGGTCCCTTATCATTGAACTTAAAATTGATCCGACAGCACTCATTGATTTGTGAGAAATTTAACCCAGTTCCTTAATGGAATGTTCATGGGCATGTTTGTTTGTTTTTAAAGGTTCAGAAATGGATATTTCGAGGTGTTACAAACGGAATGACTAAATATACCCCCCTTTCTATGGTGGTGCATATACACATTTTTAATGACGGAACAAATTACCAGGAACGAAGACTTTAGGCAAGGGCTTAAGTTTAGGGTATATGTTTATGTAAACCATAGGGATCTTGAGAAAGTGGCTTTCTCAACGCCACTTTGGTTTAATTCGTAAAAGTCCACAGGTCTTGTTGATTGCATTACTTTCCATTAAAACTCTGAAATGCTGTTCAAAATTTGTACCTCCATAGAGAGCTGAATCATATGTGTGATAAGCCCTGAAGCCCTATTGGTTTTAAGGAGGTGCCGCACGTTAAGTTAATGATATTACCTAAGTATGTTAACGCCTGATGGACGGGGTGTCAAAATATACACTCTCTTAAGTTATAACACACATTATTTATCCGTAATTTCCTATAACTAAGCCATGGCAAAACACCAATTTTCCCACACCCAGAGATAAGTTGATAACAAACGTGCTCATTTCACGGTATTGATAGTGAAGCGTATGGTAGGAAATCAATACCGCATGGTATGGATTAAAAATAAAATTTTTAGTACCATTTGGTATTAGCATCATTGCCAAACTGGTATTGATTTAAATACCAAACTGTTATTGGTTTCAGTACCAAACCGTAAGGAACCAAAATAAAAAGCCATTGAAAAAATTTTATTTTTTTTATTTTGTTTATTTAAGTTGACAATTATAATTATTGGGTTGCCTAAAAAGTAATTGCGGTTTTTTTAAAAGAAAGTAAATGCATTTTTAATAAAACTTAGTATGAACTTTAATCAAATATATAATTGCCATTTTGTTCGATAACCTTTTGCCATCTTCCTGGCAAATTTTGTATTCCACGCTCATAGAACTTCTGGCCTTTATCTGCAAAAAACTGAACCAAGTGCGATTTTATAGCCTCATCATTGCCGAAAGTTTTACCATTTAAGGAGTTCTGCAAAGATCGAAATAAATGGTAGTCTAATGGTGCGAGGTCTGGTGGATGCATCAAAAGTTCCCAGCCAAGCTCACTCAGTTTTTGGCGAGTGACCAAAGATGTGTGCGGTCTAGCGTTGTCCTGGTGGAATATGACACCTTTACGATTGACCAATTCTGGTCGCTTCTCCTTGATGGCCGTATTCAATTTGTCCAATTGTTGACAGTAAACATCCGAATTAATCGTTTGGTTCCTTGGAAGCAGCTCAAAATATACCACACCCTTCCAATCCCACCAAACAGACAGCATTTTCTTTTTTTTGGTGGATATCAACCTTTGAAGTGGTTTGAGCTGGTTCACCATGCTTGGACCATGATCGTTTTCGACTAACGTTGTTGTAAACAATCCATTTTTCATCTCCAGTTATGATTCGTTTTAAAAACGGATCGAATTCATTGCGTTTGAGGTGCATATCACAAGCGTTGATTCGGTTTGTTAAATGAATTTCTTTCAATACATGTGGTACCCATATTAAAATTGACACCAAACAAACAAATGTAAACAAAATTTCGCGCACTTTTTTTCTAATGCAAGCTAAAATTAACAGCTGATAACTGACAGAAGAAAGAATGCAATTACAGAGTCACAAGCCGTTGAAAAAATTTGTCAACGCCAACTATATTACTACTATATTACCGACAATTACTTTTTGGGCAACCCAATAGCTCCAATAGCATAGCAATTCTATTCTTTTATCCTTTCCTTTTATCCTATCAAATTGATACCAAATATTTGCCTATAACATAATAAAATAAAATAATACCAGACGGTATTGGCAAAGTACCTTCCTTTTTCTATCAGTGCACCAGTCTGGCATCTCTCTCTCATAGTTACCTCCTATAGCCATACACACAAACCCTCACACATTCGTTCAAACTTAAACATGCGCTCCCATAAGCACTGTAAAATTATTTTAAACTAAAAATTAAAATAAGGAAAAATACCAACAGCAGCAGCAACAACAACATACTCATGCAAAAAAAAAAAAAAGGAAGAAGAGAAAACCCAATTTCGATCTTGATAAAAGCACATTCTTTCTTTCTGTGACACTCAGCCTTTGTGTTACTGTAAATCACAATGTGCGATGTGATGTGATGTGATTGTGCAGACAGAAGGATGGACGGACAACGACTCGACATTCATACACAAAAAAAAAAGATTTGCATTCAAAAACTGTCATAGATCCAAAAAGAGTAGAGCATATACACATGTACATACATACATACCCAAATGTGTATGAATGTGCGTGTGTGTGTCATATGCATGTCTCTGCTTAAAGCATTATATGCGGGATCATCTGCAACCACTTCAGCCTTCAATCTGGCATAGAGCATGGTTGAAAGGGGGTCTTTGTAAGTAATTGCCATTAAACATATTGTACTTATGCACCAGGGTTGCCAACATTAGACATTATGGAGAGGAAGGAAATTAAATTTATTTCAAAGAAAACTTTAAAATTTATATAATACAGGGTATCTAGCAAGTAGTGTTACCAATTCAAACGACCACATATTTTGTAAAAATATTCATTCACATATATTCAAATGATAAAAATGTGTGAAAGGAATCTAAATTTCAGAATCCATTCACTTTAGCTCGGTATGGCCACCTTTTGGCTTGACTATTGCTTTGAGTCGGTCAAATGCCGGTGTTTTAGCCCATTATAGTACAATGGCTTTATTCGGCGCATCCATGCAAATGCAAATTTGACGATGAACATTCCATTAAGGGACTGGGCAAACTTTTTACAAATCAATGAGTGATATCCGATTCAATTTTAAGTTCAATGATAAGGGACTTCCTTTTTATAGCCGAGTGCGAACGGCGTACCGCAGAGCGCCACCTCTTTGGGGAGAAGTATTTACATGGCAAAGTACCTCACAAGTGTCGCCAGTATTAGGAGAAGATAATCACCGCCGAAATTTTCTGATGTTCCTGCCTGGATTGGAACCCAGGCGTTCAGCGTCATAGGCGGATATGCTAACCTCTGCGCAACGGTGGCCTCCGATACCCATTCATACTAGCATATTACGAACAGTCTTGCAGTGTAAGAAGGAGATTAACCCCTTCTCTGAGGATAGCAAAATCCACATCGTTTGGAAGCCGGGCCTTAACGGAGTAAGGGGGAATGAAAGGGCAGACGATTGAGCGGTGAAAGCTAGAGGACTGCCGTCAATAAACTTGGTTAACCCAGAGCCTTTCGGGTTGAGGCAGTCCGAGTTAAGGGAATGGGCGACGAAAGCACATGCAACATTGTGGAACAGCGAAACGTTCGGTAGGATGGCGAAAATCCTATGGGGGGATACAGATCGTGTGAAGACGATGCTACTACTGAAAGGAAGTAAAAGGAATGTCAGCATTGCTTTTGGACTCATAACGGAACACATAGGGCTACGCTCACTTATGCAAAATCGGTGCGGCAAGTGATAGGATGTGTAGGACATGTGGGAAAATGATGAGATTTTGGAGCATTTCGTATGTCATCGCCCGGCTTTTGCGGCTAACTGCTTAGGTGGGGACACAATACCAGACATGAACCAACGTATTTTATTTTATTATAATTTTATTATTATTTCATTTTATTTTATTTAAGTTTTATTTTACTTTATTTTATTTTATTTTATTTTATTTTATTTAATTTTATTTCATTTTATTTTATTTTATTTTATTTTATTTTATTTTATTTTATTTTTGTTTTATTTTGTTTTATTTTATTTTATTTTATTTTATTTAAGTTTTATTTTACTTTATTTTATTTTATTTTATTTTATTTTATTTTATTTTATTTTATTTTATTTTATTTTATTTTATTTTATTTTATTTTATTTTATTTTATTTTATTTTATTTTATTTTATTTTATTTTATTTTATTTTATTTTATTTTATTTTATTTTATTTTATTTTATTTTATTTTATTTTATTTTATTTTATTTTATTTTATTTTGTTTTATTTTATTTTATTTTATTTTATTTTATTTTATTTTATTTTATTTTATGTTATTTTATGTTATTTTATTTTTTTTTTATTTTATTTTATTTTATTTCATTTTATTTTATTTTATTTTATTTTATTTTATTTTATTTTATTTTATTTTATTTTATTTTATTTTATTTTATTTTATTTTATTTTATTTTATTTTATTTTATTTTATTTTATTTTATTTTATTTTATTTTATTTTATTTTATTTTATTTTATTTTATTTTATTTTATTTTATTTTATTTTATTTTATTTTATTTTATTTTATTTTATTTTATTTTATTTTATTTTATTTTATTTTATTTTATTTTATTTTATTTTATTTTATTTTATTTTATTTTATTTTATTTTATTTTATTTTATTTTATTTTATTTTATTTTATTTTATTTTATTTTATTTTATTTTGTTTTATTTTATTTTATTTTATTTTATTTTATTTTATTTTATGTTATTTTATGTTATTTTATTTTTTTTTTATTTTATTTTATTTTATTTCATTTTATTTTATTTTATTTTATTTTATTTTATTTTATTTTATTTAATTTTATTTTATTTTATTTTATTTTATTTTATTTTATTTTATTTTATTTTATTTTATTTTATTTTATTTTATTTTATTTTATTTTATTTTATTTTATTTTATTTTATTTTATTTTATTTTATTTTATTTTTGTTTTATTTTGTTTTATTTTATTTTACTTCATTTTATTTTATTTTATTTTATTTTATTTTATTTTATTTTATTTTATTTTATTTTATTTTATTTTATTTTATTTTATTTTATTTTATTTTATTTTATTTTATTTTATTTTATTTTATTTTATTTTATTTTATTTTATTTTATTTTATTTTATTTTATTTTATTTTATTTTATTTTATTTTATTTTATTTTATTTTATTTTATTTTATTTTATTTTATTTTATTTTATTTTATTTTATTTTATTTTATTTTATTTTATTTTATTTTATTTTATTTTATTTTATTTTATTTTATTTTATTTTATTTTATTTTATTTTATTTTATTTTATTTTATTTTATTTTATTTTATTTTATTTTATTTTATCCTCTTATTTTGCTTACATTTTCTCAAAATGGCAACACTGTTTTGCCTTCATTACATTTACACACATGCATAAACTTTTGAGAGCAAAATTTAGTTTTCCTGTTTGTGGCCCATTGCTGCATAGATGTCAACAACAATCAAACAAACAAAAACCATACAAAAAAAGATACGTTCAGAATTTACATCTGTCTAACATGATTTTTAATCAATTCTGCCAGATATAACCTCTCAAAACACGAACCGTTAGTTCGTTTATCTCTCGGCATTTAGGTCGCCATGCTTTTCTATTTATGGGACCGACCACTCATTAGTCATTTTGAGAGGTTGAACATTTGCTGTAAGTCAGATGGACAAGAGCCATTTGCACATACATAGATGCGCACATACATCCACATGTATTATGTGTTGACAGTTGTCAATTGATTTTGATGATTTTAGTTGTCAATAATTACACGACTATAATCATCGCCCACAACCGGCAAGGGGTTAGAGCACAAACTGCGCGACAACTAAAGTCCGCCGGGGGGTCAAACATTGAACCATGATGCTAATGTTACTTGAAATATGGGTATGAGTTAGCAATTGAAGGACGTTGTGGTGCATTAAATACTTATACACATATGCGTATCAATTACAAGCGTTGATAGAGTTATCAATCAAAATGTTAACAGCATCAAAGAATAGACCGGAAAAAAACTAAATTGCAAAAAAAAAAAAAATTAATTTAGATTGATATGATTATAATGAGGGATTCATTATGAAATGCTGGACAAAGTAACTGTGTGCGAAATTGCTAATAGAGAGTAACTGTGACTTTATATTCTAGAAGAATTCGTTCAATTTTGGGGATTATTTCGTCTTTTTAAACAGTGTCGGAGATATCACCCCGCCTGGGAGAACTCCCTGTCTCACTCTACGGTGTTTCGACTCTCTATCCCTAAATTCCACAAATGACTGGTGACCACACAGATAATTCGCGACCCAGCGTTTCAGTCCTGGCTGACATTATGGCGATGTCCTCAAATAGTTTGGCATGGCTGACCGTGTCAAATGCCTGCGATAGGTCCAGTGCACATGGCCTGGGCTGATTGAAGCCACAGCAAATGTGTGCGGTGATGGGATACAAAGCAGTTGTTGCGCTATGCAGTCTTCGAAATCTATGCAGTTGCTCCGCAAATGGAAATTCTCCCTCAAGCAACTTGGCTCCTGACGAAAAAAGGGAGACCAGTCTATACGACTTCATCTTACTCAAGTCCTTTCCAGGCTTGAATAGAGGAATCATTCTGGCCATCTTCCAGATATCGGGTACTATAAGAGAGTTGAAAGACAGATTGATGATAGTTGTAAGGTGCTCGACTACAGGTAGATCCAGATTCTTCAACATCAGTGTAGAGAATCCGTCGGGACCCAACACCTTGGATGACTTGGCGCTATGGATGTATAGGTGTACTCTCTGAAGCCGACCCAATCGATCTTCATCTGATATATAAACGTTTGGTTCTCAGAGGTTGAAGTCGGGTGAACGGTCGATGGTGAGTATTATGGGGAGGTGGTCTGGTCCCAAAGAAATGTCGGCTTGCCAGTATACGTCAGTCAGGAGATCAGGGGAGACAATGCAAATATCTGGCGAGCTGCTCCTCGTAATTCCTCCGCAGAATTCCTCATTCACCATGCAAAACATGGAGCCTTCAATCAGCTCTGCCAAAGCTATGCCGCGATGTTCGTTACCTAGGGGAGAATGCCATGAAATGTGATGCGCATTAGCCAGAGAGTAGACGACTAATGTCTGGTTATTAAACTTGGCCATTAATTGGGTCATAACAACCAATCGGCGGTATGTGCACATTGTGTAGCTCTATATCAGCAGTACCGAACTTGACTATTATCCCCATACATTCCATGTTGGGGTCACTAGAGCCAGATGCAGGCATGATGGGTCTATAATGCATGGAATGGTGTATCACGAAGACCAATCGCCCATCTGCACTCTTTAAGCGATCCTAAGGTACCACATTGTAACCCTGACCACCTTGCAGTCTCAAGATGTTGATCGGCTTGGTCTCCTGGATCGTTGCAACCTATATGTTCTTCCGACTTTTAAAATTTACTACCTCGTCGATTTTGCCTTGGAGATCATTGCAATTCAAGAAGAAAGACACATTTCCCGGCACTGGCCCGGCAACATTGGGGCTGGGTGCTGTTATGGTGGAGGCCATCGTAGCGCAGAGGTAAGCATGTTAGTCTATGAAGCTGAACGCCTGGGCTTGAATCTTGGCGAAACCATCAGAAAATTTTTTCAGTGGTTTTTTTTACCCGTCCAATGTAAAAAGTTCTCTCCTAAGAGGAGTTGCACTACGCCATTCGGACTTGGCTCTAAAAAGGAGGCCCCTGATTATTGAACTTAAACATGAACCGGACTGCGCTCATTGATATGTGAGAAGTTTGTCCCTGTTCCTTAGTGGATTATTTATGGGTAAAATTTGGAGGCCACCGTAGCGCAGAGGTTAGCATGTCCGCCTATGACGCTGAACGCCTGGGTTCGAATCCTGGCGAGACCATCAGAAAAAATTTTCAGCGGTGATTTTCCCCTCCCAATGCTGGCAACATTTGTTAGGTACTATGCCATGTAAAAACCTCTTTCCAAAGACGAGTCACTCTGCGGCACGCCGTTCGGACTGCACTCATTGATATGTGAGAAGTTTGCCCTGTTCCCTAGTGGAACGTTCATGGGCAAAATTTGCATTATGGGTAAAATTTATCTGCTGCACGGGAGAAGTTTAAGGGGTCACATAGAACGAAGACGACGCTTGCAACCATCTTCAGCAACTATACTCCCGTAGTGATGTAAGGCCAGAGCAAGATCGGAAATGCAATCATGGGCAAAATTTGCAAATTTGCATTATGGGTAAAATTTATCTGCTGCACGAGA
Organism: Stomoxys calcitrans; assembly: GCF_963082655.1. NCBI lineage: Eukaryota > Metazoa > Arthropoda > Insecta > Diptera > Muscidae > Stomoxys > Stomoxys calcitrans. The sequence goes on from NC_081553.1 coordinate 20,356,966, forward strand.
GAAGTCTAAGGGGTCACATAGAACGAAGACGACGCTTGTGACCATCTTCAGCAACTATACTCCCGTAGTGATGTAAGGCCAGAGCAAGATCGGAAATATACTTCATGCACTGGTTACACCCCACCGTCACCGATCGATGACCAGCGGCTTTGGCAAACCGAGCAGAACCAGGGTCCGGGGTTCTTTTCATTCCCGGCACGCCGGCACGGACCAGTAGCTTGCGTAGAAGGCACTCCGGGTTGCGCCACTCCCATGAGAAAAAAAAATACGAACATGTACACTGAGGAGGCAGCCCTTACGATTAAGGACTCCATCGGGTTCATCGGGTACGTACCGACAACCGACTGTCATGGGACTGATGACAACCGAGTTTCAACGAAGTAGGAGGCGATTGCTTGTTACGAATAACCATTAAATCGTTCAGCTATATATCCCGTGCCGGAAATTAACATTTATAATGTTTATGGAGATTAAAAGGTCTCACTCTTCTTTCCTCAGAAGGCAGATATGTTGAGTAGTCGCTTAGATTTTTCTATTCCTGTTGATGATACCAACAGAGATTTATTTCTTGTTGAGTTCCCTTTCCTCCTCCACCTCAAAATAAACAGGTGAAAGAGTGCTAAGTCCGGCCGGGCCGAATCTTGGGAACCCATCACCATGGATTCTGATAAAAATTTATAAAAAACAAGTAAAAACGCGTTAAGTTCGGCCAGGCCGAACTTTGGATACCCACCACCTCGAGTATATATGTAAACCATCTTCCATCAAAATCCGGTGAAAATTGCATACCTTTTGTCCCATAACAGTTATATCGAAATATGTTCCGATTTGGACCAAATACTAATAAGTACAGTTGCTTTATCTAAAATCTGAACCATATACGACACGGATGTCGAAAAGGCTAACATAAGTCAGGGGCCAAGACTTAAAATTGAGATATCGGCCCATATGACAGCTATATCCGAATCTGAACCGATCTTGGCCAAATTGCAGAAGTATGTCGAGGGGCTTAACACGACTCACTGTCTCAAATTTCAGCGACATCGGACAATAAATTCGCCTTTTATAGCCCCAAAACCTAAAACCGAGTGATCGATCTATATGGCAGCTATATCCAAATCTGAACCGATCTGTGCCATATTGCAAATGCATCTCAAGGGGCTTAACATAACTCACTGTCCCAAATTTCGGCGACATCGGACAATAAATGCGCCTTTCATGGGCCCAAAACTTTAAATCAATAAATCGGTCTATATGGCTATATTCAAATCTGATCCGATCTGGGCCAAATTGAAGATAGATTTCGAAGCGCCTAACATATTTCACTGTCCCAAATTTCGTCAAAATCGGGTAATAAATGTGGCTTTTATGGGTCTAAGACCCAAAATCGGGGGATCGGTCTATATGACAGCTATAACCAAATCTGGACCGATCTGAGCCAAATTAATGAAGGACGTCAAAGGGCCTCAAACAACAATTTTTCCCAAATTTCAGCCAAATCGGATAATAAATGTGGCTTTTATGGGCCTGACACCCTAAATCAGAGGATCGGTCTATATGGCAGCTGTATCCAAATCTGGACCGATCTGGACCAAATTGACGAAAGATGTCAAAGGGCTCAACACAACTTACTGTCCCAAATTTCAGCAAAATCGGATAATAAATGTGGCTTTTATGGGTCCAAGATCCTAAATCGGAGGATCGGTCTATATGGCAGCTATATCCAAATCTAGACTGATGTGGGTTAAATTAACAATGAATGTCGGAGGGTCCAGCACAACTCACTGTCCAAAATTTCAGCTAAATCGGATAATAAATGTGGCTTTTATGGGCCCAAGACCCTAAATCGGCAGATCGGTCTAAATGGCAGCTATATCCAAATCTGGACCGATCTAGGCCAAATTGACGAAGGATGTCGAAGGGCCTAACACAACTCACCGTCCCAAATTTCAGCAAAATCGGATAATAAATATGGCTTTTATGGGACTAAGACCCTAAATCGGCGTATCGGTCTATATGGGGGCTATATCAAGATATAGTCCGATATAGGCCATCTTCGAACTTAACCTGCTTATGGACAAAAAAAGAATCTGTGCAAAGTTTCAGCTCAATATCTCTATTTTTAAAGACTGTAGCGTGATTTCAACAGACAGACGGACAGGCGGACAGACGGACGGACATGTCTAGATTTTTACGCTGATCAAGAATATATATACTTTATGGGGTCGGAAATGGATATTTCGACGATATTTCGATAAATCTAGTTGAAGGGCATTATTTTATTCTATAAACCAAATTTCTGTCAAACCAGCGAAAATGAAAACTTCTAGAAACCGAGTAAGGATGATCCGGAGACCGATTTATATGGGAGCTATATGAGGTTATAGAACGATTTAAACCGTACTTGACACAGTTTTTGGAAGTCGTAACAGAACACCACATGCACAGATTCAGCCAAATCGTACAAAAATTGCGCCTTGTAATGGCTCAAGAACTCAAATCGGGGGATCGGTTTATATGGGAGCTATATCAGGTTCTCGACCGATTTAAACCTAACTTGGCACAGTTGTTGGAAGTCGCAATAAAACACCATGTGCAAAATTTCAGGCAAATCGGATGAAAATTTAGGCTTCCAAGGGCTCAAGAAGTCAAATCGGGAAATCGGTTTCTATGGGAGCTATATCAGGTTATAGACCGATTTGGACCGTACTTGTCGCAGTTGTTGGAACTCATAACAAAACAATACATGTCCAATTCCAGCTAAATCGGACAAAATTTGCGGCTTCTAAGGGCTCCAGAAGTCAAATCGGGAGATCGGTTTATATGGGAGCTATATCAGTTTATGGACTGAGTTAGACTGTATTGGTCACAATTGTTGGAAGTGATAACAGAACACTACATGCAAAATTTCAGCCAAATTGGATGAAAATTGCGGCTTCCAGTGGTTCAAAAAATCAAATCGGGAGATCGGTTGATATGGGAGCTATCTCTAAATGTAAACCGATATTGTCCATTTGCAATCCCCAACAACCTACATAGATACTAAGTATCCGTGCAAAATTTCAAGCGGCTAGCTTCACGCATTCGACCTCTATCGTGATTTCGACAGACGGACGGACATGGCTAGATCGACTCAGAACGTCGAGAGGATCAAGGATATATATTCTTTACGGGGTCTTGGACGAATATATCGAGGTGTTACAAACGGAATGACTAGATTAATATACCCCCATCCTATGGTGGTGGGATAAAAACTATAGTTGTATATACTCAAACAGAAGAAACCGGAACTGGCATTGTAAGCAACCACCCGAAAATGATATTTTGTCCAACTAGTTAACCCAAAACATTTCTATGAAATCCCTGTAGTATACATCAGCTCCTATTCGCAGCGATCAATAATATATTGGTTGCCCAAAAAGTAATTTCGGATTTTTTAAAAGAAAGTAAATGCATTTTTAATAAAACTTAGTATGAACTTTAATCAAATATATAATTGCCATTTTGTTCGATAACATTTTGCCATCTTCCTGGCAAATTTAGTATTCCACGCTCATAGAACTTCTGGCCTTTATCTGCAAAAAACTGAACCAAGTGCGATTTTATAGCCTCATCATTGCCGAAAGTTTTACCATTTAAGGAGTTCTGCAAAGATCGAAATAAATGATAGTCTGATGGTGCAAGGTCAGGGCTATATGGTGGATGCATCAAAAGTTCCCAGCCCAGCTCACTCAGTTTTTGGCGAGTGACCAAAGATGTGTGCGGTCGTCTAGCGTTGTCCTGGTGGAATATGACACCTTTACGATTGACCAATTCTGGTCGCTTCTCCTTGATGGCTGTATTCAATTTGTCCAATTGTTGACAGTAAACATCCGAATTAATCGTTTGGTTCCTGGGAAGCAGCTCAAAATATACCACACCCTTCCAATCCCACCAAACAGACAGCATAACCTTCTTTCGGTGGATATCAGCCTTTGAAGTGGTTTGAGCTGGTTCACCATGCTTGGACCATGATCGTTGATCGACTAACGTTGTTGTGAACAATCCATTTTTCATCTCCAGTTATGATTCGTTTTAAAAACGGATCGAATTCATTGATGATTGCGTTGATTCGGTTTGTTAAATGAATTTCTTGCAATACATATGGTACCCAAATATCAAGCTTTTTCACCAGTCCAAGACTTTTTATGTGATAATGAACGGTTGATTTTGGTATATTTAACTTCTCTCCTATCTCACGCTCAGTTACATGACGATCTAATTCGATTAATGCTTTGATTTGGACATCATCAACTTCATTTGGCCGACCTGAATGTGGCTCATCTTTAAGTGAAAAATCTCCAGAACGGAATTTGCGAAACCAATTTTGACACTGTCTTCCTTTTAAGGCTTTATCACCATACACAACTCGTAACTTTTTAGCAACCTGCTCCGCGTTTTTTCCTTTACGGAAATAATAAAGTAAAATATGACGAAAATGCTCCTTAGTGGGCTCCATATTAAAATTGACGCCAAACAAACAAATGTAAACAAAATTTCGCGCACTTTTTTCCTAAAGCAAGCGAAAAGTAACAGCTGATAACTGACAGAAGAAAGATAGCAATTATAGAGTCACAAGCCGTTGAAAAAATTTGTCAACGCCGACTATATTACTACTATATTACCGACAATTACTTTTTGGGCAACCCAATATATTGTTGTAGAATAACCTGGAACTGGTATTATAAGCAAACACCCGAAAAGGTTATTTTGTTCAACTATTTAACCAAAAACATTTCTATGAAATCCAGGTAGTAACGATCAGCTCCTATCAGCAGTGATCAAGAATATATATCAGCAATATGAGACCTTTAAAACTTCTTTGAGTGATATTTTGATGAGTAATAAACGAAACGACAAACTTGGTATACCTTATCCCCTAGCGGAAGATTTAAATGGAGTCATTATACCACTTATAATCAATAGCTAGTAAAACTCTGTAATTAACTCTCTCTATCAACTTTTCCAAATAGCAAATAAATAAATTAAAAGTTTTTATTTCACTGATTGCGCTAACGACAAATTGTAGATCTTACCATAAATGCTGCTAAATCAGAACCACTTATTACTGATTCACCAAAACAACCAACCAACGAACAAATAAAACCATCCAAGATTTCTATGCGATGGCTTATAACTCTATGCGAACAGAATATCTGGTGGTGGACTATGCTCCATTAGCCGCTGTTTGAAGATTGCGGAGTATAGCTTAACAAAGAGTGGTTGGATGAAGAGAGTACATGGTAGTGTCCGTGTCCGTGTCCATTTCCATTCCAAACATGATCATATCGATTTAATTGCGATTTAATCTTGACAGTTATCGCACTTTAAATTAACATCCATCTGTAAACAATCAATGAAGTCGAAAACTTATAACACAGTCAGTCTCAGCCAGTCGTCGCTGTTTGTCATCGTCCAGCCCCAATGGTTAGAGTACTACTTCATTGACTCACAGAGTACAGTAATACCCACATGTCAATAAATAATGACGATTTTACGATAGTTGGTTGAGAACAACGCTTGCCACTACCAATGTCTTGGCAAGTGCAGTGCAAAGCCTTCATTTGAGTATCTCAGAACAAATATTATAAATATTAGATATAACGATGTGGCTAAATGTCATAAATAGCTATGGAGCAAAAAAAAAAAAAATAATTATCGAAGACAAATTGTTATGATGGAATAATCATTGCATCAGATTTATGAAACCATTTGTTCTAGCCATTGAGTAGATAAAAATAATAATTCAAATGCCTTATGAAGAATAACATTGGTTGCCCAAAAAGTAATTGCGGATTTTTCATATAGTCGGCGTTGAGAAATTTTTTCAACGGCTTGTGACTCTGTAATTGCATTCTTTCTTCTGTCAGTTATCAGCTGTTACTATTAGCTTGCTTTAGAAAAAAAGTGCGCGAAATTTTGTTTACATTTGTTTGTTTGGCGTCAATTTTAATATGGAGCCCACTAAGGAGCATTTTCGTCATATTTTACTTTATTATTTCCGTAAAGGAAAGAACGCGGAGCAGGTTGCTAAAAAGTTACGAGTTGTGTATGGTGATAAAGCCTTAAAAGGCAGACAGTGTCAAAATTGGTTTCGCAAATTCCGTTCTGCAGATTTTTCACTTTAAGATGAACCACGTTCAGGTCGGCCAAATGAAGCTGATGATGACCAAATCAAAGCATTAATCGAATTGGATCGTCATGTAACTGAGCCTGAGATAGGAGAGAAGTTAAATATACCAAAATCAACCGTTCATTATCACATAAAAAGTCTTGGACTGGTGAAAAAGCTTGATATTTGGGTACCATATGTATTGCAAGAAACTCATTTAACAAACCGAATCAACGCAATCATCAATGAATTCGATCCGTTTTTAAAACGAATCATAACTGGAGATGAAAAATGGATTGTTTACAACAACGTTAGTCGAAAACGATCATGGCCCAAGCATGGTGAACCAGCTCAAACCACTTCAAAGGCTGATATCCACCAAAATAAGGTTATGCTGTCTGTTTGGTGGGATTGGAAGGGTGTGGTACATTTTGATCTGCTTCCAAGTAACCAAACGATTAATTCGGATGTTTACTGTCAACAATTGGACAAATTGAATTGCCAGCCATCAAGGAGAAGCGACCAGAATTGGTCAATCGTAAAGGTGTCATATTCCACCAGGACAACGCTAGACGACCGCACACATCTTTGGTCACTCGCCAAAAACTGAGTGAACTTGGCTGGGAACTTTTGATGCATCCATCATATAGCCCTGACCTTGCACCATCAGACTACCATTTATTTCGATCTTTGCAGAACTCCTTAAATGGTAAAACTTTCGGCAATGATGAGGCTATAAAATCGCACTTGGTTCAGTTTTTTGCAGATAAAGGCCAGAAGTTCTATGAGCGTGGAATACTAAATTTGCCAGGAAGATGGCAAAAGGTTATCGAACAAAATGGCAATTATATATTTGATTAAAGTTCATTCTAAGTTTTATTAAAAATGCATTTACTTTCTTTTAAAAAATCCGCAATTACTTTTTGGGCAACCCAAAATTACTGTTTAAAAGATATTAACAGTTAATTAGAAAATTTTACTTAATTGTAGTAAAATTTTTGGAACTATGATAAATTACCAGAATTCCTTAAGTGATAACCACTGTTGAATTTTTCTTCTGGTGTTTTGGTTTGGGGGTTAGAACCCAGATGTTCAACTTCATAGGCAGACATGCTTATCTCAACGTACTGTGGCCTTTCCATATTCTGTGTACGCGATTGCATTTAACGTACACAGAATATGAAAAGGATTCCAAGCCTTTACATATCCATAAAATAACCCACGATGCTTTTTTTTTGTTTTGTATTTTATTATGATAAAACCCATACAAAATACAGTGTCTTATATAAAGCATAGGTTGGTAAATTGCCCAAAAAGTAATTGCGGATTTTTTAAAAGAAAGTAAATGCATTTTTAATAAGACATAGAATGAACTTTAATCAAATATACTTTTTTTACACTTTTTTTCTAAAGCAAGCTAAAAGTAACAGCTGATAACTGACTGAAGAAAGCATGCAATTACAGAGTCACAAGCTGTGAAAAAATTTGTTAACGCCGACTATATGAAAAATCCGCAATTACTTTTTGGGCAACCCAATACAATGAGTTCAACAAGTTTTCATTTAAATAGAACAATAATTGGTAAAAAATATTTAACAATTTAAGCAAAGTTACTGATACAATATTTAAGTAAAAAAAAGGTTAAAAAAAATTAAAAAGAAGAAAAATAAACTTTAGTGAAAATTTAACAATTTAATCAATGTTACTGATAAAATAAATTAATAAATAGTTAAAAAAAAAAACAAAACCAATAATTGAATAAAATGAATATATATCAAAGATTTGAACTGTCGTTCATTACTTATAATTTGAATATTATTGATGACGTATTTGTATTACTTGTTTACCTCCTACAGAGTTGGCAAAATGCAATACAGAAGCCAGATATGACGTTTCATTTGTATAAATTATCTTGTGGATCATTTGCAACGAGCGTATCTTAAGGAACGAGTTAAATGAGACACCATATACTTGTCTGGCAAAGTCAGATACCCTGGCTCTTCTACGCAAACCAAAAATGTATCTAACGACATCGTTAAAGGCCACGTGCAATTTATTCCTATGAATTACATCACAACCGTAAAAAACCTCGCAAGAGTAGAATAGTTTCGGCAGAATAAATGTCCTAGCCAAAAGCTTTCTTATTGACAAAGGGGTATACTGTCGACTCATATATAAGTTTCGTAAAACGCCGTAGGTCCTGCCCACTGTCATACTGACATGATTCTTCCATGAAAGTCTATCATCAAACTCCAAACCAAGGTTTCTTGCAGATGAAATAATCTCAATTGGGGCTCCAGCAATGACCACATCAAGATTGAGCGGCATTGTCACCCGATTCCTACCAATTACAAGGCACTTTGACTTTTTTGGATTTAAAAATAGTCCGTTGGCGTTTGCCCATGTGTTTATCCTATCCAAGTCACTATTAAGGCGAAGTCCACCATCGATCAGCCTCTCCGGCGAGGAGCTCATATACAGCTGTACGTCATCGGCATACATATGCGTACCACAGTTGCGCAACTGTCCAAGAAGGTCATTGCTATATAAAGAAAAAACGTGTACAGACCCCTGTGGAACACCTCTCAAGACTGGAAGATAACTAGAACACCGGCTATCAACACATACCGATTGGCTTCTATTCGAAAGATAGGAAAATATAAGATCCGTTGTTCTTTCAAAGAATTTAAATAAATGTTTCAGTTTAAGGCAAAGTATATTGAGATCAACGGAATCAAATGCCTTCGAATGATCTAAAAGAACAAGAAAGGTAACTTTATCACTGGCAATATAACTCCTTACATCTTCAACTACTTTCAAAAGTGCAGTAGTGCAACTGTGCTTTGGCCGGAAATCAGATTGAAAATCTGTAAGCAGCGAATTATTCGCAATAAATTCTGAATCTCAAATATCTTAGAGACGTATGCAAGTATTGCTATTGGCCTAAATTCCTGGTTATTCTTTGGCATTGGGACTATCCTTGCCCGTTTTCAAGACTGTGGATAGTAACTCCTTAAAATAATATTGCTAAAAAGATGGCACATATACGGAAAAATAAAGAGAAGAATTATCCTAAAAAAATCTTGGGTCAATACCATCAGAACCAATGGCATTAGACTTAATCGATTCTACAGCGCTAACGATATCGCTTTGTTCAAAACGCTCATGATCAAAACGTAAGTCTGGTGAGGTGTTGTTACTACTATGGTTTACGTTACTAAATTCACTGTCGTAGAAATGTACGTTTGGCTCAGGAAAAGATATGTTCAAGAAACTTCTATTAATCTCACCTAATTCAACACGTCTATCAATTGATGCATTATCAATTCCTATTCCAATTGACTTAATATGTCTCCAAGTATCTTTCGTGTTCAATGCCTCTTGAAATTTACGGCAAAAATAAGCTTTTTTCTTCGTTTTTATACAACTTCCGCCATCATCTGTACCGAGCGCAGGGATTTCGCTCGATTTGCTGTGTGCAATGTCTGCCCCCATACTTCGCTCCCATAGGGGAGGGCGGTATAACATGTCTCAGTAAGGAGTCTGCGCCTACTCAGGAGAGTTTCCATCAATCGATTGGGATGCGCCGTTAGCTTTTTGTCGCGTGTGGTATTTGCTGTGCATAGGTTAACTTTGTATACAGTCGGATCCCTAGATATTTGACTGATCTCTTGGCCCTCACCGTATATGTCCTTGGCATCACTTGCCGTAGTTTGTGCTCTGCACCTTTCGAATCTCTTGCCAAGATGACGGTAGCTACAATATGTCCTTGGCATATTCTACTAGAAAGGTTAAACACCTTCGAAAAGGGACCGTTTAAATATTCCAAGAAGAAATTCCGTAGCTATCTGCCTGATGATCTAGGGTCTGTAAGGGTTGAACCTAGGGTAAATACATTAATTTGGGAGACAGGCCGTCTTGCGGCGGCTTGATTTCCAGTGTAAATGTAATAAAATTCGTCCAAACTCAGCATAAAGTTATCCACGAACCAAATATATAGGGATGCAACATTTGCAGATCTCAAACTCATGTGCAACAAAACCCAAAGTACCAACTCAAACAAGTAAAAAGGCGTTAAGTTCGGCCAGGCCCCACCTCGGGTATATATGTAAACCACCGTTCGTCAAAATCCGGTGAAAAATGCATACCTTATGCCCCATAGCAGCTATATCGAAATATGTTCCGATTTGGACCAAATACTAATAAGTACAAGTTTGATTTTTTTTGTAGCTATACCTAGAAGTAAACCGATCTGAACCATACGACACAGATGTCGAAAATTCTAACATAAGTCACTGATGCAAATTTCAGTGAAATCGGACTATAATAAATTTAAAGACTGTATCGTGATTTCAACAGACAGACGGATGGGCATGGCTAGATCGTCTTAGAATGACAAAATGAATATACCCCCCATCCTTCGTTGGTGGGTATAAAAAGATATATACCTTCGTGAGTACAGTCGGTACCTCCGTAAATGACATATGTGCGGTGTCCCAAGAACTTTTGTCCCAAATATGCTCTTTCAATGTTGTAAACCAAACCTGGTCTGACCACATGCCTATAACCCCATCAATGTAGTACATGCAGAGGAAAAGCTCAGATAAAATAAGTACGCTGCTACCAAAATTAAAATGGAATGAAAGTAAATGTCTGATGTACAAAAACAAAATACATGACCTTGTCGAAACTCGAAAACAATCAGTACCTTTTACCTTTACTGATATAGGAAATTTAATAAAAGACGCCCACAAGGCTTCATAAATTTCTCCAGAACTGAGAGATGGTTTAATATAAATTGTTACAAGGCAAGAGAAGCATCATTTAAAAGTCTCAATGAATTTAAACGTGAAGGTACTATTGAAAGCAAAAATCGATATTTAGAGAACAACCGACGGTCTAAGGAAATATGCAGATCTTCAAAACATCAATATCATATTCAAATAGAGGCGAAAATAGAAAACGTTAAAGACTCAAAAGAAATGATGAAACTCCAAACAATATATGTGTAACATCGGCATTTAAATCCCATTTTCAACAGTTGTCTATGCACATATGCGCATAGTGGATCGATGAAGACTTGGATAAGGATATAACTATACTTGAGGTTAAAGAAGCTCTGGCAAAAGCGAAGTTGAATAAAGCACCCGGAGAGGACCGTATAACATACGAATTTTATAAAATCGCTCCAGAGAACCTTTTAGAAGAAATAACCAAGTCCTGCAATGTGATCTATGACATAGGTTAACTTGACCCATCGTTTTTCAAAAGCATTATTTATCCAATTCACAAAAAGGGAGATATGTCACAGCCAGGAAATTACAGAGGCATATCCTTCATGAATTGCCTACCAAAGATAATGATGGGAATAATTACAGAGCGATTAGCACGATGGACTGAAAAAAAAATGAAAAACTTAATGAATACCAAGCAGGTTTTCGGAAAAACTATTCCACGTCAGATAACATCTTTTCATTATCCTCAATCATCCACTTGAACTGGGACAAATACAAAAAAACATATGCATTTTTCTTTGTTTTTAGAGCTGCTTTCGATAGGATATCATGAAAGGCAATGATTTATAAGCTACATAGCATTGGTGTATCATCGAAGATGATAAAATTTATTGAAAATGTGTATGAAAAGACTAATTTCGCATTATGGACAGGAGAGGAGCTCTCGCATGATTTTTGTACTAATACAGGTGTCAAACAAGGTTGTCTGCTTTCACCACATTTATTTGCACTTTACTTAAATGACCTGAATGACTTCATTGGCGGTGGAACAAACTTAGAAGGCTTGAATATTCGTCTGTTACTCTATGCGGATGATATTGTTATTTTGGCAAACGATGTAAATGTATTACAACGGATGATAAATAAATTAGAAATTTACTGTAAACTATGGAATGTAGAGGTGAACCTGAACAAGTCCCAAATAAAGATTTTTAGAAAAGGAGGAAGAATTTTAAAAAAATTAAAAATGGTTTTATAAAGGCCAACAAATTATTGTCACCTCTGAATACTGCTATTTAGGCATGATTTTGACACCAAAACTTAGTCTCACCAAGCAAAAATAGCATAAATTCAACATGGAAAAACTTTCTATGTAAGCAGAATGTATCAGTCACCGCGAAATGGAAACTTTTTCTTGCAGTTTGTAGAGCAATTCAAACATATGGGTCCAGGTATGGGGGTTCTCTAATTTCAAAGAAGTGGACAAACTCTGTTTATATTTCCTCAAGAAAATACTTAAATTGCCAACATTTACACCCGCTTATATTCTTATGCTCGAAATCGGTGTTGAAAATGGACACGTATATACCCTTGGTACACACCTAAAATATTTGCATCGAGCCATGTTTGAATACAACGAAGAAAGGCTTCCACATAAACTTGCAAAACTTATTCATCGGCGCCAACTCTTCTGGGCCAAGGAAATAAATGAATGTATGTTGGAAAACAATATGGAGCGTCTTGACTACAACTCAAGTCATACTTGAATTCAAAATAGTGAGCGTTTACTAAAAAATCTGCGATCAAAATACATTGATGGCTGTAGGGCGAAAGCAAATGAAGCGAGAAGGTTCTATGGTAAACTTGATACATCTGTAGGTCAATTATACCTGAACAACTGTTATACCCAAGGCGAAATAACATGGATATTAGGACCAGAAGCAACATGATAAAACTGAATGAAACCCGTTTCCCTCAGAACTCAAATCCTCGATGTTCAATGTGTAATACAAACGAAAATGAAAGTTTGCAACACTTTTTATGTAAATATCCCGCTTTAAGGGAATTCCGAATTCAATACTTCCATAAGGTTTCGCTTGATGAGAATCATCTAATTTGCATTTTAAATGGTCTCAAAATAGATTGGAAATCCTTAGCAAACTTTATAAAAATCTGTGTTCAATACAGAGAACAATTGTTACACGAGTTCAACTTCTAAACTATGAAAATCTATCACAGGTTTGTAGCCTTGAACCGTAGGCCAATGTCATTAGAAATATCAATATGCTATTCTTATCTTTTTTTACTTTAAAACTTAACTTACATATATTGCAACCAAATTCAATTTATAAATTATTAAATGAATGAAATAAAGAATACTACTACTACTACATCAAATTCTTATACATCATTCTCATCCATGCGTTGGGAAATTGGTTTGTAGTCATCCAGCGTCAGTTGTGTAATGCTGGAGTGAAAATGCTTTGCGTCCCTCTGTCTGTCGAAAGCAGGCTAAGTTTCGAAGGACTAAAGCTAGGCGCTTGAAATTTTGCACAAATACTTTTTATTAGTGTAGGTCGGTTGGGATTGTAAATGGGCCAAATCAGTCCATGTTTTAATATAAAGCTGCCATATAAACCGATCGTGGGTTTTGACTTCTTGAGCCACTAGAGGGCGCCATTCTTATCCGATTTGGCTAAAATTTTGCACGTGATGTTTTGGTATCACTTTCAATATGGTTCATAACCTGGTATAGCTGCCATATAAACCGATCTTGGATCTTGACTTCTTGAGCCGCTAGAAGGCGCAATTCTCATCCGATTTGGGTGAAATTCAGCATGAGGTGTTTTGTTATGACTTCCAACCTGATATAGCTGCCATATAAACTGATCTTGGATCTTGATTTCTTGAGCCGCTACAGGGCGCAATTCTTATCCAATTTGGGTGAAATTTTGCATGAGGTGTTTTATTGTGACTTCCAACCTGATATAGCTGCCATATAAATTGATCTTGGATCTTGACTTCTTGAGCCGCTAGAGGGCGCAATTCTCATCCGATTTGGGTGAAATTTTGCATGAAGTGTTTTGTTCTGACTTCCAACCAGATACAACTGCCATATAAACCGATCTGGGATCTTCACTTCTTGGGTCGCAATTCTCATCCGATGTAGAAGAAATTTTGTACAATGGCTTCTCCCACGACCTTCAACATACGTGTCCAATATGGTCTGAATCGATCTATAGCTTGATACAGCTCCCACATAAACCGATCTCCCGATTTTGTTTCTTGAGCCCCTACAAGGCGCAATTCTTATGCGAAAGGATTGAAACTTTACACAATGACTTCTAAAGGGTGATTTTTTTGAGGTTAGGATTTTCATGCATTAGTATTTGACAGATCACGTGGGATTTCAGACATGGTGTCAAAGAGAAAGATGCTCAGTATGCTTTGACATTTCATCATGAATAGACTTACTAACGAGCAATGCTTGCAAATCATTGAATTTTATTACCAAAATCAGTGTTCGGTTCGAAATGTGTTCATTCACCGTAACGTTGCGTCCAACAGCATCTTTGAAAAAATACGGTCCAATGATTCCACCAGCGTACAAACCACACGAAACAGTGCATTTTTCGGGATGCATGGGCAGTTCTTGAATGGCTTCTGGTTGCTCTTCACTCCAAATACGGCAATTTTGCTTATTTACGTAGCCATTCAACCAGAAATGAGCCTCATCGCTGAACGGTGAATGAACACATTTCGAACCGAACACTGATTTTGGTAATAAAATTCAATGATTTGCAAGCGTTGCTCGTTAGTAAGTCTATTCATGATGAAATGTCAAAGCATACTGAGCATCTTTCTCTTTGACACCATGTCTGAAATCCCACGTGATCTGTCAAATACTAATGCATGAAAATCCTAACCTCAAAAAAATCACCCTTTACAATGTTCAGCATTCAATTCATCCGAATCGGACTATAACTTGATATATCTCCAATAGCATAACAGTTCTTATTCATTATTCTTTGTTTGCCTAATAAGCGATACCGCCCAAAGAACTCGACAAATGATATCCATGGTGGATGGTATATATTGGGTTGCCCAAAAAGTAATTGCGGATTTTTCATATAATCGGCGTTAACAAATTTTTTCACAGCTTGTGACTCTGAAATTGCATTCTTTCTTCTGTCAGTTATCAGCTGTTACTTTTAGCTTGCTTTAGAAAAAAAGTTTAAAAAAAGTATATTTAATTAAAGTTCATTCTTTCTTTTAAAAAAATCCGCAATTACTTTTTGGGCAACCCAATAAGATTCCGCCCGGTCGTACTTTGAACGTTCCTACTTTTGGTAACCATACAACCGTTTTAAACGGCTTCAAACGGTGTTTTTTGCTCCATCAGTATCATACTGCATTAATTTAATACCAAAACAGATTTATCGATATGCACTTTCTCTGCCATGGCGTTTAAAGCTCATCGCACATAGGTACACACATAACACATGGAAAATATTTGCAAAAGGAAAAAACCTCTGCAAGCTGGAAAAGCACTTCAATGAATTCTTCTTCTACACTGCGGTAATGGATAGAGTCGGAGAAAACTCCCCTCCATCAAATGATGTATGTATTTGATGCTGAACTTGTTAGCGAAGCGATTCTAATGTATGTACTGATAATTATTGTACTTTCATTAAATTTGTATAATTTCCATGTCGACGGTTGCCAACTGTTTTTCTCTAACCCATGCAAAAGTTAGTGTAAAAGTTACCATTATAAATCAACATAACATAGCATTGATTTAGCATAACTCATTATGCTAACATGTCTAATTTAGAGTTAATACGTTTCGCCTGGATGGCTGGCTGACTAGCCAGTCCAAGCTGTCATGCAACAAAATGCTGCTGTTAACTTAATTGCCAAAGCAGCCGTTTCAAATGATTCACTACCACCCAACATGCCGTGGGGGCTAGAGCAGGGGCACAACAAAGAATTTCAAACGAATGCGAAGAGACCCCCAGTAAGAGAAAGAGAGAGAGAGAGTTAACAGAACATCGTTTGATAAGATAAACCATCTGCGAAATTAATCATTGAATTTATGCAAACCTACATTCTCGTGCTGAAAAATTTATGGAAAAAAAACAACGCATAAAATATTTATGTAGTTGTTTGTTTGTTTGTTTGTTATTTTCTTCATACAACCTAAGGCCAACAAACGAACCTTTACGAAAAAAAAACCAACAACAATAAAAAATCCATACAAAGATGCCCCTTTTTCAAAGAACCAACCAACAATAATGCCGCAAAAAATTATGTACGAAGAAATCAAAGAGAAAACTGTGAAATTAAGATGATGTTACAACAAAGATAAGGCCAAGAAGCGACAACGATAAGAAACGATGGCAAACTTAGCCCAGCGCAATGGCATTAACAGTTAAGCATCTCCCTTATGTTTGAATCCGTGTTAGGTTGCTACATGCCTTAACAGTTGTCCTAATGTCAAAATGAAATATGTAAGTAAAAGCGTGCTAAGTTCGGCTGGGCCGAATCTTGGGAACCCCCCACCATGGATTCTGCTAAAATATGGGAGCTAAATCTGGTTATGAACCGTATTGAGAGTCATAACGCAAAATTTCAGCCAAATCGGATGAAAATTGAGGCTTTCCGGGCCTCAAGAAGTCAAATCGGGAAATCGGTTTATATGGGAGCTATATCAGGTTTTTAACCGATTTGGACCCTACTTATCACAGATGTTAGGAGTCATAACAAAACACTATGTGCAAAATTTCAGCCAAATCGGATGAAAATTGGCTCAAGAAGTCAAATCGGGAGATCGGTATATATGGGAGCTATATCAGTTTTTACCGATTTCGACCGTACTTGGCACAGTTTTTGGGAGTCGTAACAGAACACTATGTGCAAAATTTCAGCCAAATCGGGTAAAAATTGAAGCTTCCAAAGGCTCCAGAAGTCAAATCGGGAGATCGGTATATATGGGAGCTATATCAGGTTTTTTACCGATTTCGACCGTACTTGGCACAGTTGTTAGGAGTCATAACAGAACAATATGTACAGAATTTAATCCAAATCGGATGAAAATTGGGGCTTCCAGAGGCTCCAGAAGTTAAATCGGGAGATCGGTTTATATGGGAGCTACATCAGGTTTTCTTCCGATTTCGACTGTACTTGGCACAGTTATTAGGAGTCATAACAAAACACTATGTGCAGAATTTCAGCCAAATCGGTTAAAAATTGAGCCTTCAAGAGGCTCAAGAACTAAAATCGGGAGATCGGTTTATATGGGAGCTATATCAGGTTTTTTTTACCGATTTCGACCGTACTTAGATCAGTTATTAGGAGTTATAACAGAACACTATATGCAAAATTTTAGCCAAATCGGATGAAAATTGAGGATTCCAGAGGCTCAAGAAGTCAAATCGGGAGATCGGTTTATATGGGAGCGCTATTCCAAATCTGAACCGATATAGCCCATTATCAATCCCCAATGACCTACATCAATATAAAGTATGAGTGGAAAATTTCAAGCGGCTTTCCCCTCCTAATGCTGGCAATATTTGTGAGGTAATATGCCATGTAAAACTTCTCTCCAAAGAGGTGTCGCACTGCGGCGCGCCGTTCGGACTCGGCTATAAAAAAGAGGCCCCTTATCATTGAGATTAAACTTGAATCGGACGGCACTCATTGATAGGTGAGAAGTTTGCCCCTGTTCCTTAGTGGAATGTTCATGGGCAAAATTTGCAATTTGCAACATAACACCATGTGCAAAATTTCAGCCAAATCGGATGAAAATTGGGGCTTCCAGAGGCTCAAGAAGTCAAATCGGGAGATCGGTTTAAATGGGAGCGCTATTCCAAATCTGAACCGATATAGCCCATTATCAATCCGCAATGACCTACATCAATATAAAGCATGAATGGAAAATTTCAAGCGGCTAGCTCTACGCGTTCGACCCCTACTGTGATTTCGACAGGTGGAGGGACGGACGGATTTAGCTATGTCATGTCGAGACGATCAAAAATATATATAATTTACGGGGTCCTAGATCAATATTTTAAGGTATTACAAATGGAATGACTAGATTAGTATACCCCCA
Source organism: Stomoxys calcitrans (assembly GCF_963082655.1). NCBI lineage: Eukaryota > Metazoa > Arthropoda > Insecta > Diptera > Muscidae > Stomoxys > Stomoxys calcitrans. The sequence continues at coordinate 20,374,964 of NC_081553.1, forward strand.
ATCTATGGTGGTGGTTAAAAAACGCGGAGTTAAAAACTATCGAAAAAGGTCCTGGGAGTGGAGTACGAGCGAATGAATGAATGGGACCAATAGAAATTAAAACTTAGACAGATAGGTTCGTGCTAAGTTCGGCAGGGCCGAATCTTATATACCCTCCACCATAGATCGCATTTGTCGAGTTCTATGCACAGTATCTCCTTTTTGGCAAACAAAGAATATGGAATACGAATATGTTATTGTGGAATATTTCAGTTCATTCGGATAAGAATTGGGCCTTGTAGGGGTTCAAGAACCAAAATTGGGAGATAGGTTTATATGGGATCTGTATCAAGCTATTGATTGATTCAGACCATATTAGACACGTATGTTAAAGGTAATGCGAGAAGCCGTTGTACAACATTTCTTGCAAAACGGATGAGAATTACGCGCTCTATTGGCTCAAGAAGTCAAGATCCCAGATCGGTTTATACCATAGCTATATCAGGTTATGTACTGATTTGCGTCATACTTGGCACAATTATTGGAAGTCATAACAAAACACCTCATGGAAAATTTCAGCCAAATCGGATGAGAATTACGCGCTCTATTGGCTCAAGAAATCAAGACCTAAGATCGGTTTATATAACAGCTATACCAGATTATGAACCGATTTGAATCATACGAAACACAGTTAATGGAAGTGATACCAAAAAACCACGTGCAAAACTTGAGTTAAATTGGACGAGAATTGCGTCCTCTAGGGGCTCACGAAGTCAAGACCCAAAATCGGTTTATATGGCAGCTATATTAAAACATAAACCGATTTGGCCAATTTGCAATCCCAACCGACCTACACTAATAAGAAATATTTGTGCCAAATTTCTAGCTTAACTCCTTCGAAAGTTAGCGTGCTTTCGACAGACAGACGGACAGACATGGCTAGATCGACATGAAATGTCACGACGATATACTTTATGGGGTCTCAGACGCATATTTCGAGGTGTTACAAACAGAATGACGAAATTAGTATACCCCCATCCTATGATGGAGGATATAAAAATTCTACTGCCTTCAGCCACAACGTCTGATATGTTCTTTCGTTTTTACTTGAGGTGAAGTTATGGCCGCATATGGGTAGAGATAATGGATTTTGGGCAAAAGTTATGATGGAGTTTTTTTCAACAGAAAATACCAGGTACCTGACAAGGTGACACTTGTCTCCTTCGCAAGAATTTTAACTTTAAGTCCAACATTATGTATATTCGCGTTCTCAAAATTTTGTGCAAATTTGCACAAATTGTGACTGGAAGTTGAACTTTATTTGTCAGCAGAAGAGAGCGGGAGAGTGCTTGCAAATTTCTGCTGGAAGTTTTTTTCCCAGCAGAAAATTCCCAAAATGAAAATGTGATTGTATTTGTGCATTACTCTCTTTAAGGATTTTTAATTCTCTCAGTATCTAAAAAATCCTTTTTTGGACTGAATGATTAGTGCTTTGCAAAAGAAAACATAAAATTAGAAATTGTAAAAACCCTTTTTTATATCTTCCAAGCGTTTAATCAAGAAAAAGGTGCGTATACCCCTGCGCATGTTGCTATCTCAAGAACCACTGAAGCAAAGTGAATAAAAATACGTGTGACTTGCCATCAACGCTACCGTAAGGGGTTGGACATCGCTGTTTTATGACAACCAGCGTAGAATTCAAATAAGTAGCAAAGGATAGTAAAAGCTGTGCTCGCTAAAAGGCTGAGATAGGTGTAGTCGTCTAAAGGATCAACTTAAGGACCCAGAAAACTTAAGTGATAACACAAGTTAATATGAATAGAGTTGCTACTCCCTATAAGCGTATTTTTATACCCACCACCATAGGATGGGGGGTATACTAATCTATTCATTCCGCTTGTAAAACCATGAAATATAATCTTGATATCTTATAAAATATATACACTCTGAGTCGATCTAGCCATGTCCGTATGTAGGTCTGTTGAAATCACAGAACGCATGAAGATATCCGCTTGAAATTTTTCACATATACTTCTAATCGATGTAGGTCGTAGGGTATGGCAAATAGACCATATTGGTTTAGATTTCGACATAGTCCCCTAAAAACCGATCCCTAACACCAGTTTTCAAGTGATTTGGCTGAAATTTGGCACAAGGACCGGTTCGCCTTCCAACATTATTGCCGAGTATCATCCCAATTGGTCAGTATACTCGTATACCCCCCATATAAAACGATTCTCAAATTTGGTTTCTTGGGCCCCCTCCACCATAGTATGGAGGTGTACTTATTTCGTCATTCCGTTTGTAACACCTCAAAATATTCGTCTAAGACACCATAAAGTATATATTCTTGATCGTCATGACATTTGAAGTCGATCTAGCCTTGTCTGTCCGTCTGTAGAAAGCACGCTAACTTTCGAAAAAGGAAAGCTATGCTCTTGAAGTTTTGCACAAATACCTTTTTATTAGTGTAGGGCAGTTGGGTTTATAAATGGTCCATATATTGATATAACTGTCATATAAACCGTTATTGGATCTTGACTTCTTAAGCTACTAAGGAAATTTTGTATGAAGTGATTTCTTATGACTTCCAACTACTGTGCTAAGTGTGGTTCAATTTGGCTCATCACCTGATATAGCTGCCATATAAACCGATCGGAGGCCACCGTAGCGCAGAGGTTAGCATTCCCACCTATGACGCCTAACGCCTGGATTCGAATCCTGGCGAGACCATCAGAAAAAAATTTTCAGCGGTGGTTTTCCCCTCCTAATGCTGGCAACATTTGTGAGGTACTATGCCATGTAAAACTTCTCTCCAAAGAGCTTTCGCACTGTGGCACGCCGTTCGGACTCGGCTATAAAAAGGAGGCCCCTTATCATTGAGCTTAAATTTGAATCGGACTGCACTCATTGATAGGTGAGAAGTTTGCCCCTGTTCATTAGTGGAATGTTCATGGGCAAAATTAGCAATTTGCAATAAACCGATCTGGGACTTTGATTTCTTGAGACTCTTGAGGGCACAATTATTATCCGATTTGGCCGATATTTTTCGTAAAGTTATTTGTTTTGTATCTCAACAATTATGCCAAGTGTGGTCTAAATCGGTTCGTAACCTTATATAGCTCCCATATAAATCGATCTCCTGATTTTACTTCTTAAACCTCGAAGGCCACCGTAACACAGAGGTTAGCATGCCCGCCTATGACGCTAAACGCCTGGGTTCAAATCATGGCGAGACCATCAGAAAAAAAATTTTCAGCGGTGGTTTTCCCCTTCTAATGCTGGCAACATTTGTGAGTTACTATGCCAAGTAAAACTTCTCTCAAAAGGGGTGTCGCACTGCGGCACTCCGTTCGGACTCGGCTATAAAAAGGAGGCCCCTTATCATTGAGCTTAAACTTGAATCGGACTGCACTCATTGATATATGAGAAGTTTGCCCCTGTTCCTTAGTGGAATGTTCATGGGCGAAATTTGCAATTTGCAACCTCTAGAGGGCGCAATTCTTATCCGATTTTGTATAACGGCTTCTCCTATGACCTTTAACATACGTGCCAAATATGACCTGAATCAGTCTACACTTCTGCTACGTTTTCCAGCGTCCGTACCAAGTATGATCCGAATATGTCTATATGCTGAGATAGATCCCGTAAAAAGTGATCACCTGGTTTGGATGAAATTCGACACAAAGACTTCTGCTGCGACTTTCAGCATCCGTGATGATATAGACCCCTTGCATACCGATTGCCCGATATGACTACTTGAGACCATAGCAGCCGCAACCAATTCCAGATTCCTATATATTTGACACCACTTCCAATTTAGTCTTTAGTATAGTCCACAAAATGGCCACATTGGTTCCTAAAAATGAATCAACACACAGATGTAATCTGATCAACCACAAATGTTCATTTATCAACAACAGTTTTTGTGAACTAAACATGGACAGGGGTTCACATTGTTGATATTGTTGTAGCAGTAAGTTGTACACTGAGGCGGCAGCCCTAACCAACGGAGGATTCAATCGGGTCTATTTGGTATGTACTGTCATGGGATAGGGCATTCACATTGTGTCAACGTGTAGTGCACAGGTTATTATTTTTTTTTTTTGAATATTGAGTTGCCGAGAGTCCTACCAGGCATCCATCCATCCGATAATTGTGTGTTTACAAACGGCTTACCAGTCATTTGAATCTAAGGTTAGTTTGCAAAAACACAACAACATGCGTTCACAAAATCATCTCCTCATGTTGACAATATTTTCAACAACACCTGTGTGTGATAACGATAACATTGGTATGTGGATTTGCCTATATTATATTAGTGCGCAGAACCCCACACGATAAGCATTTCTATCTATCAAGTGTTCGGAGTGGAGCGATGCCACCTTTTGCAGAAGCGCGATAATATTTTATAACCCAGAACAGAGCGAAAAAAAAATTTTTCTGAGCGGATCGGAAAAATTATTTCCGGAGCGGAAAAAGTTAGCCGCTCCTAATCTCTGCTGTCTACAGCATCCCTCCAATACCACTGTCCCATAGCCCAGCACTTTCTACAGTACATCCTCCTTCAAGTTAAGAAGTCTCACAATGGCTTACGGCTGTCTTACCTTTGCATTTCTCTCCCAGCACCTTTTCGGAGTCAGAAATGGGCCTAGGTATTGTGATTCTATAAACAGAGAAAAGAGATTTAAACTTTATTCTTTATTTATTTGAGAGCAAGTACTTTATTATGGTGCGCTAACTCGCTCATCCTAACACAGTTGCGAAGACAGAGAGGAAGTCGGTTTTCAACAATTGGTTATAGAAATTGCTTATCTTAATATTGGTATGTTTGGCATCTCTGCTCTAATTTACTACTTGAGAAATAGTGAGAGTAGAATAATAGATAAACACCTATGTATCTCTATTTAAAAAAAGTGAATATCCATGCATTGGTAGCTACCACTTAATACAACTACAAACGAGGGATATGATTTTTGCGCGATAATTGTGTCATAGCACTGCACAGTTATTGAGAGCAAGATAGAGAAGATATACATGCAATGGTATGAGTATATCTGTCTCAGCCTACCTGTGCCCAGTCTCAATGTGAGTGAGTTTGCCGACTTTTGAATTTGCTTCGGGCATTGAGAGCCATGGCTATGCTACTTCGGCCCTTCGAAGAGTAGAGAGTTTATGATGCTTTGTTGTTGTTGCTGCCACTTTAAAGTAGCTGGCGGCATGTTTTGTCATCATTGACATAATTTTGGGCTTAACAAAAATCGTTGTTGTTGCCTTTGCTGTTGCTATATTGTCTTTGTTGTGTTATGATAGTTGTCATTATCATCCATCGTTCGGACTTCTGCTGCTTGGCTGCTTTTGGCGGTGTTGAGACGATGGCTTTTCTCAGATTACCTGAGTGAGATGGCTGTTGATTATTACTTACTTACGTACTCAGTTAGCTGCCTAAAATCCCCACTCCACCACTTCTCTCAACTCTGTGCAGTCTTTGCCGAATACCCTGTGTGTCGTGAAGGATGGATGAATGAAGGACAGACGGGACATTTAGATTTGAAATACCAAAGTTGTTATCATTTTATCAATTGTATGAATGTTTTGTAGAGTTGCGTTGCGTTGCTTTGCGACATCTTACCTTGTTGTTGAACTAATTTGCTGTCATCTGCACTGTGTTGTGATTGTTGTTGTTGGCGATGGTGATTGCCATTATTTATGGTATGATAGTAGTGACGGTGTACAGTGGTTTACAGAGAGAGAGTGTCGCAAATTGTAGGAAATGTAAAGGGTGATTTTTTTGAGGTTAGGATTTTCTTGCATTAGTATTTGACAGATCACGTAGGATTTCAGACATGGTGTCAAAGAGAAAGATGCTCAGTATGCTTTGACATTTCATCATGAATAGACTTACTAACGAGCAACGCTTGCAAATCATTGAATTTTATTACCAAAATCAGTGTTCGGTTCGAAATGTGTTCATTCACCGTAACGTTGCGTCCAACAGCATCTTTGAAAAAATACGGTCCAATGATTCCACCAGCGTACAAACCACACCAAACAGTGCATTTTTCGGGATGCATGGGCAGTTCTTGAACGGCTTCTGGTTGCTCTTCACTCCAAATGCGGCAATTTTGCTTATTTACGTAGCCATTCAACCAGAAATGAGCCTCATCGCTGAACGGTGAATGAACACATTTCGAACCGAACACTGATTTTGGTAATAAAATTCAATGATTTGCAAGCGTTGCTCGTTAGTAAGTCTATTCATGATGAAATGTCAAAGCATACTGAGCATCTTTCTCTTTGACACCATGTCTGAAATCCCACGTGATCTGTCAAATACTAATGCATGAAAATCCTAACCTCAAAAAAATCACCCTTTATTAGGGGAGCAGGGAGTATATGTAGAAGCTTGGGTCCCCTGGGGGACCTATAACGGAAGCAAGGGAACTGGAGACCGCATTGGGTCTTGTTAAGGAGTGAATGAAAGAAGACATGTTCAGAACGGGTACTTCCGCCCAAGGTCAGCCAATTATGATGAATACCATGTACATTTCCAGCCTAGAAGATAAAGACAACCCTTAACTCCGAAGAGGAGCTCCTGGGCGAAATTGTGTGGAGAATTGGAAGGCACTAGTAGGGTATCTAGGTTGCGCGTAGGGTGCTTGTATGCTTAGAAAGATGCCAGCACGCCAAGCTCCCTGAGGAAGAACGACGGCACTTACACCGAGAGCAATCAGGAGACAACGAGGTCAACGATCAGAACATTGCAATACCCACACGAGCGGTCTTTTCGGAAGACTTTATCGGTGACATTGTTGACAAGGAGATGTAAGTATGGGCAATTCGCACTTTACAGCCATTTAAAATTAGACAATTGAAGGTATCCTGAGTTGGATTTTTATTACAATCCTAGCATGGTTCTACTTTCCTGCAGGAATATTGCGATTATTCTGTCCGAACTAGCCGTTTTAAATGCCCCGAAATGGCAAACCGCCCAGACCAACTTCTCGTCGACAATGACACCGAAGAGGTCTTTCGTAGAAGCCGCTCCTGTGGGCATTGAAGTTATCGCCGACCCCATCCGACGTCTTGATCATTTAACCTCATCATCCCCCGATTGCTCTCGGTGTAAGACCTGCCCTTCCTTCTCAGGTTGCTGGGATCCCTAGAAAGTATTTAACGCAATCTAAATATCTTTCCGAAGAGGAGCTCCTGGGCGAAAATCGCTGGAGAATAGGAAGGCACTAGTTCCTATTCTCCAGCGAATTTCGCCCAGGAGCTCCTCTTCGGAGAGAGATTCAGGGTTGTCTACATCCCTTTAAACCACAGCACGAAAAAAAAATATAGACCCATTAGTCTGTCGCCGTTTTTTCAAAACACCAGAAAAACTGATAGGGCCACCGTAGCGCAGAGGTTAGCATGTCCGCCTATAACGCTGAACGTCTGTGTTCGTATCCGGCGAGACAAACAGAAAAAAATTTTCAGCGATGGTTTTCCCCTCCTAATGCTGGCAACATTTGTGAGGTACTATGCCATGTAAAACTTCTCTCCAAAGAGGTGTCGCACTGCGGCACGCTGTTCGGACTCGGCTATAAAAAGGACGCCCCTCTTCATTGAGCTTAAACTTGAATCAGACTGCCCTCATTGATATGTGAGAAGAAGAATTTGCAAAAAATTTGCAATTTTGGAAAAACTGATAGACCTGAAAGTAAAGGAGAGACTGAAACAAGAAAACTTTAGTGGGTCACAAAACCATCACTTTTAGGGTTGGTCGATGGAGACGGCCCTCCAAGAGGTGGTACAGGAAGTCAAGCCGCCGCTCAAACTGAAAGGTTATGCCTTGGTGTTTTCACATTCTGGAAACTTATGATGAACGAAATTCTTAAGGATGGCGTGAGATTAATGTGATTTCTGTTGAGGATCTGCGAGATCTTGCAAAGGTCATTGAAGAGATTGCCGAGTTGGATTACGAACAAAGAGTTGGAGACTGAGCTAAGGAAGACGGAGCTGATGCTCTCCAGTTGGAGATAACAGTTGTCGGGTTTAAGTAGAAGAAAGCGAAATACCCCCTCCTAGTTCTAGATTCGGAAATATTCAGGAAGATTTATGCGGAGTAGAGAGGTCGAAGGCACTGAACGCCTTTTTCTTCTTCTTTAAGGGAAAGTTTGGTAGGAAGTGGAGATTTGCTTTGGTGAAAGATTGGAAATAACAAAATTCGAAACAGGAAGTTCAAGAATGTGCAAAGGCTGGCCTGCATCGGAATTACAAAGTGTTGAGATCCACACTTAGACGGAATTGGAAGTAATGACCGATATGCAATCTATTGAGGTCCATATTCGAAAATGTGCTGAACTAGTTCACAGTTCTTTTCTGCGTATTTGGGATGTGATGGGTAGATTGAGGAAGATCTCTTTAGAATTTGCTGAAAAGGAAGAGAGGATTTGGAGACACGTGCAATTTTTGTAGAGGATGAGAAGTCTGCACTACTCCGAGGCACTCGATATCTGTAGATCAATGAGCTGGACGTGTGTATTGTTTTTCAGACAGAGATCTGTGCCATTACGATGCCGCAAGTCAAACCCTGTGACGTAAATGTTTCTCTTCGGCTGAGGGAGCTCAGCATTGCGAAACAGAACGCAGAGTTCTATTGCGGGTATTATGAATGCAGAGGGTAGACTGAGAAATATCCCAATATCAACTTCAGGATTCGCTTCCCGAAAGAGAGGATTGCAAGATGAATGCTGTGTTTGAGGAAGATGCGACCGGATCACGGATCTACTTCAAGACAATATTTTAAAGGACTGAGCCATTACGATTGCCGCAAATGAAATCTTGTGATGCAAAGGCTGCGCTTAGGCTGATGGGACTCGTTATGCTGAAGTAAGGCGGGTGCAATCACAGTTCTACTCTGAGCATTATGGGTACTGAGGGTAGCATGAGGAAGCTCTTAGACTACCTGGCGCAGGGACCAACTTCTACTAGCCTCTTCATAATTCGCCTTCCTGTGGTTGAGGAGGATGAGACCTCTGCCTTCACTGATGGTAAGATGTAGTCAGAAACGGAATTGGGTATCTACTCCGAGGCACTCGATTCCTTTATGTTGCTGAGACTGCCTGATAAGTGTATGGGATTTTAGAAAGACAGCCACAAAAGAAATCCGGGAAAGGAGATTGACAAGGCCCACAGATTTAAAGTCGAGGACTGTGAAGACGAAGTACATGGCTGAATGTTAGGAGTCCGTAAATAAACTCTAGGCTCATATCATATGACTGACTTGGTTTCCCGGACATGGTGTTTACGAGATGGGCAGTGCAAAGTCGACAGTGAGATGAAATTGGGACTCGGGTGCCGAACTACCGCGACACTTTGACCTATCATCGGCCGAAGCAGGGCGAAAGGATTGTGATCGATTCGGGACAGTATCTTCTGGACACGCTTTCCTTTGAATTTGAGGAGAATACTGTCATCCATTTAGGAACCTGAAACGGGTTTGGCGGTCTACTCCGAGGCATCCTGAGTAGAGTGAAATCTGTGCCATTACGGTAGCTGCAAAAGAAACCCGGGGAAAGGGATTTTCGCCTTCGAAGCTTAGGATTTATGTAGACAGTATGACAGGGCTCAAAGCTTTGAATTTGAGGACATTGAGTTTTAGTTCAATGGAAGAGTGTGTGACGACGAAAATCGGCATACTCATTTTCGTTCACACCATTGAAGTATTTGTTTAAGTTTGTTTCAAACGGTCAGTGCGTAGCAACGAACCAGTGAACATCGGACAGCGGTAAATACTAAATTCTGATAGTATCCTTAGAGTAGTTACGCAGGTCTCCATACAACGTAGCCTTTGATCCTGTCCTTATCCTAATTGGAGTACTTACCACAGTCTCCTGCCTATCCTATAGAATCCTTGCGTATCCTTACGGAAGTACTTACCACGGTCTCCTGCCTATCCTGTAGAATCCTTGCGTATATTTACGGGAGTACTTACCACGGTCTCCTGCCTATCCTGTAGTATCCTTTCATATCCTCCCTGGAGTACTTACCACGGTCTCCTGTCCTATCCTGTAGAATCCTTGCGTATCCTTACGGGAGTACTTGCCACGGTCTCCTGCCTATCCTGTAGTATCCTTTCATATCCTCCCTGGCGTACTTACCACGGTCTCCTGTCCTATTCTTTAGAATCCTTGCGTATCCTTACGGGAGTACTTACCACGGTCTCCTGCCTATCTTGTAGTATTCTTTCATATCCTCCCTGGAGAGCTTACCACGGTCTCCTGTCCTAACCTGTAGAATCCTTGCGTATCCTTACGGGAGAACTTATCACGGTCTCCTGCCTATCGTGTAACATCCTTTCATAGCCTCACTGGAGTACTTGCCACGGTCTCCTGTCCTATTCTGTATAATCCTTGCGTATCCTTACGGGAGTACTTACCACGGTTTCCAGGCTATCTCGCAGAATCCTTGCATATCTTTGCTGGAGTACTCTCCACGATCCCCTGGCTGTTCCGTAGAATCCTTACAATAGTTCCCTGCAGTGTCCTGGCTTGGGTACTTACTAAGGTCTCTTGCCGTAGTTTTCCTCCTTATCCTTGCGTGAGTACTTATTAAGGTCTCGCGTTGTATCATTCAACCCTAATGTACACAGATTGACCCTACGTTCTTTTGGTTTCCGCTCCTTGAATTTACAATCGCCGAGTAGTGGAAACCCGCTCCCTCTCCGAGTCTTACTATAGTACTTATTAAGGTCTCTATTCCCGACATCCCCGGGAGTTTCATTGCGATTTAAGGTTTTGGGCCCATAAAAGGCGCATTTATTGTCCGATGTCGCCGAAATTTGGGACAGTGAGTTAAGTTAAGCCCCTTGACATACTTCTGCATTAGGGCACAGATCGGTTCAGATTTGGATATAGCTGTTATATAGGCCGATCTCTCGGTTAAAGGTTTTTGGGCCATAAAAAGTGCTTTTATTGCCCGATGTCGCCGCAATTTGGGACAGTCCTTCTTTAGTTTCACTCATCCTTCCACATCCTTCTTTAATTTCACTCAGATCGGTCCAGATTTGGATATAGCTGCCATATAGACCGATCTCTCGATTTAACGTTTTGGGCCCATAAAAGGCGCATTTATTATCCGATGTTGGTGGTGGATACCCACCACCTCGGGTATATATGACACTTGTCAGTGGTTCAGGTTTGTGGGGTCTCCTGAAAAAGCAGATGGGTGACCATGGTGCGGCTGCAGATGAAAATACTTTTCTTAATCGTTTATGCGGAAAGTGCCTTTGAGGAATTGTGTATTAAGGATTTTCCTTATTTTACTGGCACGTCATCACATCTCACCCCTGTTTGTAATTGATTGGCCAGTCGACCGAACCATGCATTACCGAGAAAATTAGTTTTTCGCTCGAACCATTCGTATGTGAAATCGACTTCCGGCTAATGTCTTTCCCACCGACATTGACGTTCAGAAATTTAAGACGAATATCAATAAACACTACTCCCTCTTTCCCCCCTCCAACCCTTAACTTTCCTAATTGCTAACGCAATGCACTGCATATATAGGGGACATCCCCTGCGTGTTGGGTACGTGAAAAAAATGCTCATCTAGGGTTTCATATATACTCAGTTATATGGGCATGTTGGTTAGGATCTTGCTTTCTGTTCGCTTCTTGCTGCTCTTCATCTCTCTGCCTCGCCTCCAGCTCTGTTCTGGGTACTCGATTCTTTCTCACATACATCTCTTTCTCCCTAAGAGGGAGAGCCCAAAACTGTCCTCTGACCAAATTCAATTTTGTGGCTACCCATTCTACCTAAACCTGAAACATCCTACATAAATGACATTTGAGGAGAAACACAGATCTCAGTGGCAAAATAGGTTTAAATTAACTTCCATATTATCAATTTCTCCTTCTTAACCACTGTGCAAGTGCCTATTGTGCGAGGGAATTTGTTGTTTGGCATATTGCTTGTCGCCACCGTTGTTGTTGTTGCCTTAGGGCTGTTTAGTTGCTGCTGCTGAAGTTTCTGCCGCTCATTGTTTGTCCTTATCTTATCAGTCGTTATCACAGATGACGACGACGATGAAGATGATGAAGAGAAGACGACCGATGCTAATGATGACAATGATTGTAAGATGTTTTTTTTTCGTCTCACGGCCCGGCTGACAATTCTTTTCTTGCGTTAGTTTTCTTTTTTTTTTTTGGGTAATTTTTGGTTTTTGCATTCATTCTTCGATTCTTTTACATTCACCTTTTGACAACAGCGAGGAGGCGTTAACAAAGACAAAGTGTCGTCATTGCATAAGGTTGGCAGAGCACAGCTTGTCCAGGCAATGAGAGAGAAAGCAAGAGAGCGAGAGAGAGTAAATCCCACGATAATAATTATACTCATCATAGTTTTAGCTCTTTTTACAACAAAATTAATACATTATTGAAAAAGTATCTACGTTGTCTTTGGCTGCTGATGTCTGCAGCCTTGGTTAGTGTTGGTTTTTTTTTTTGGTAATTTGATCTACACATCATTTAATGTTGCCCCTAGCCTATCTGCTTAGCTATCAGACACTAACCTTGTCATATCTTGTATTGCGTATCCGATCATAAAACACCACACCGCAACGCAACTCTCGCTGTAGTTTGTCATTTCTGGAATCTTTTTTTTTTTTTTTTTGAATATTTCCTGGCTTTGACGGAACGTTTCTTTAGTTCTCAGGTTCAAATTGAACTGATTTTTTATTTTGTATTTTTAGCCAAATTAATTGTTTTGCGGTACGACAGACAGACAGACATAATACGAGCGAATTTTGTGCTTTAGTTTTTTACCGCCATCACCACTCATTTTTGTTTATTTGGTTATTTTGATGACAGAGCACGCGCGTTCTCGGTGGGTCGGATAACAATGATGGCCGGACTTGATGGTGATGATGGCGATGATGATTCAAGCAATCGCAATGGTATGTGATTGTGACGATATTATGTGGTAACACTGGTTTACAGAAAAAAAAGATTTAGGTTGCTTGGGTAGTCAACTAGTAGTTCTTACTTTACATTAATTGCCTATGACAGAATATTTGTTCCACTAGCCGAACGTAGAATAGCGTTCCAAGTGCCTCGATCTTCTGCGCTCATTCTAAAATTTTTGACACCAAGTTTCGAGGTGTCTTCCACCACTTGATCTTTCCATCGGGCTTTTGGTCTTCCCGGTTTGTGTGTACCACCGTGTTTGCCTTCAAAAGACTTCTTTGCTGGAGCTTCTTCATCTATTCTGATAACATGACCTAGCTAACGCAGCCGTTGTATTTTGATGCGTGTAACTATGCTATCGTCGTCATACAGCTCGTGGTTCATACGTCGCATGTATTCTCCATTAACGCAAACTGGTCCATATATTTTACGAAGAATCTTTCTCTCAAATACTCCAAGCACTGCCTCATCTGCTTTCATAAGCTTCAGAACCATATAACAGCACGGGTATAGAGTAATCCTCGTCTGTCGAGAGGTGGCCTTGTTTCTAAACTGCTTACTTAGTCCAAAGTAGCATCTGTTTGTCAGTATTATTCTTCGCTTAATCACAGAACTGGTGTCATTCGATGTAGATAAAGTTACTGACTGTCTCAAAGTTGTGGTTCCCAACTTTCTCCATTTTCTTTATCTGCTCGGTTGTGCAAGGCTTTAGGGGAGTTGAAACCATCCATTTCGTCTCCATCTTCATTTACTGCCAGACCCATTTTCACTGACTCTCTTTCGATTCCTTCAAAGGCTGCAGTTACTACATCCGGACACCGACCTATGATATCGATGTCGTCGGCATAGGGGAGTAGCATATGTTCTCTTGTGATTAGTGTGCCATATCTATTCGCATCTGCATCTCGTATAACCTTCTCCAGCAGGATATTAAAGAGACCACACGATAGGCTGTCACCTTGTCTCAAACCTCGTTTGGTATTAAATGGTTCAGAGAAATTCTTTCCTATTCTTACTGAGGAACGCGTATCACCAAGTGTCATCCTGCAGAGTCTTATTACTTTTGCAGGGATAGCAAACTCAGACATGGCTTGAAAAGGAGTATCGAAGGCGGCTTTGTAATCAACAAAGAGATGGTAGGTGTTGGTTTGTTCTTCTCGGGTCTTTTCCAGGATTTGGCGCAGTATGAATATCTGGTCTAGGGTGGATTTACCCGGTCTAAAGCCGCATTGATAGGGCCCAATTATCTCATTGACTTTAGGTTTTAATCTTTCACACAGTACGCTCGAGAGTATCTTGCATGCGATGGGGAGGATACTTATTCCTCTGTAGTTGGCACATTCCGTCTTGTCTCCTTTCTTGTGTACGGGACATAGTATGCTGAAGTTCCAATTATCGGGTATGGGTTCTTCTGGCCAGATTGCACAGGTAAACTGATGCATACACCTTGTCAGCGTGTCGCATCCGGTCTTAAATAGTTCAGCGGGTAACCCGTAGGCTCCTGCTGCCTTGTTGTTCTTTAGTCGGGTCACAGCTACTTGGACCTCATTCTGACTAGGAGGTAAACATTCTATACTATCATCAAGGATTGGTTCTGCGGTATCCTCTTCGCGGCCAACGTCGGACACTAGCAATTGGATAAAATGTTTTTTCCATATCCTCAGCATGTTATCTGTGTCAGTAACCAGATTTCCTTCTTTGTCTCTGCAGGAGGGGATGTGCCTGCACCAAAGCCATCGGTTTGATGTTTAATTCTTTGGTAGAATTTCCGGACTTCATTCTGACTCGTGTACATTACAATTCGCTTACACTCACGTCTTTCCATTTCCTTTTTCTTTCTGCGGAATAGATGTTTCTCCTCTCTCCTTTTCTCCTGATACCTCTTCATCATCTGGAGCGTTGCTACTGATTGCAGGGTTGCTCTATATGCCGCATTCTTGGTTCGGTAGCATCTCGACACTCTTGGTCGTACCATGGGTTTCTTGGAGGAGGCTTCCGGTACCCAAGTACGGATTTCGCAGCATTTTCCATGGATTGGGCAATAGTTTGCCACTGCGCCATTATATCATCGGAACAAGGAGTGCTATGCCGCTGCCATTTGTTGTGTTTGCAGCTTTTCAATGTCCAGCTTCCGTGCAGTGTCAGATCGTACTTTCCTCGCCATGTTCAAACGGGTGCGAACCTTTGCTGCAACAAGGTAATGATCCGAATCTATATTCGTTCCACGGATCGATCGTACATCTCACAAGCTGGAAAAATGCCTTCTATCTATCACAATGTGATCAATTTAGTTTCTCGTGTTTTGATCGGGTGACAGGCATGTGGCTTTGTGAATAATTTTATGGTTTTTATGTTTTATGTTTTTTGCCGCGGCGAAATCTATCAGCCTCAACCCATTACTGGACGTTATCTCGTGGAGGCTAAACTTTCCGACTGTTGGACCAAAAATGTCTTCCTTCCCTATCTTCGCATTAATATCTCCCAGTACGATTTAAATATCATGGGCGGGGCAGCGGTTATATTCTCTCTCTCGGCGCTCGTAGAAAATATCCTTGGTCTGGTCGTTCTTGTCTTCCTTCGGGGCTTGGGCACAAATAAGGCTGATGTTGAAGAATTTGGCTTTTATGCAGATTGGGGCTAGCCTCTCATCCACCGGAGTAAAGCTGAAGACAAGGTCTTTCAGTCTCCGACTAACCACAAAGTAGTTCACTAGGAAATTTTCTAAGTTTTGGTTTTTTTCCGAAGGAAATTTACTAGCGATTTTCTTGTGAGTAGTGATCTTCCTTATGAGACGTGAGTTCTCATACACGAATAATTTTTTCAGCAAGTGTCACGCCGGATCTCGCTTGCTAATCATATGACTCCCGCTTGATACGACTGTAGTGCTACAATGTATCTTTAGTCATGAACTAACCTAGCACAACAAATCAGTTAATCTGATCCACCCTAATTTTAATCATATGCTTGCTATTAGTTCTAAGACCATCAGCTGTATAAATCATATGTTCAGTCACACGAATTGTTGTCCATCGTGATCCAAATTAGCAAAAAATAAAGGAACTTTTGTCACTGAAGTTAAGTTAAATCTAAAAGTCTAAGCCCGCACTCTTACCTTTTGGAATGCAAAACAGCACTTTTGAGTGCAATTTTGGATCTTACATTGCTGTGCCACTGAATAGTGTCTGCAATAGGAAAAGCCCTTTTTTTTCTTCACAGTGCCGTTTGTAAGCGCCGGCCCTTAACCCATAGCGTCGTGTTGCCAAAAAGGCAACTCTGCACTCAACACCCACAAAAGCAACGTGGAGAGTTAAACAAGTAAAAGCGTGCTAAGTTAGGCCGGGCCGAATCTTATATACCCTCAACCATGGATCGCATTTGACGAGTTATTTCTGAATGTTGGAGACCACAGTAGAATTATATGGATAAAATTTCAGCCAAATCGAATAAGAATTGGGCATTTTAGGGGCTCAAGAAGTAAAATAGGGAGATCGGTTTCTAGGGAAGCTGTATCAGGCTATTGACCGATTCAGACCATATTTGACACGTTTGTTGGAGGTCATGGAAGAAGCCGGTGTACAAATGTCAATCGTATAATGATTAGGCCTTCTTGAGGCTCAAGAAGTCAAAATCCCAGACCGGTTTATATGGCAGCTATATCAGGTTATAGACCGATTTGAACCATATTTAGCACAGTTATTGGAAGTCATAACAAAACAACTCATGCTAAATTTAAGCCAAATCGGATAAGCATTGCGTCTTCTAGTGGCTCAAGAAGTCAAGATCACAGATCGGTTTATATGGCAGCTATATCAAAACATGGACCGATATGGCCCATTTGCAATCCCAAATGACCTACACCAATATGAAGTATTTGTGCAAAATTTCAAGCGGATAGCTTTACTCCTTCGAAAGTTAGCGTGCTTTTGTCAGACAGACGGACGGACATGGCTAGATCGACTTAAAATGTCATGACGATCAAGAATATATAAACTTTGTGGGGGCTTAGACGAATATTTCCAGGATTTACAAACAGAATGACGAAATTAGTATACCCCCATCCTATGGTGGAGGTTAAAATTTTGGTCCGATCTTTACAAAATTTGGCATGGGTCGTTTTATTCAACGTCCCCATATGTGTGCAAAGTTTCATAAAAATCGCTTCAGATTTAGATATAGCTCCCATACAAATTTTTCATCCGATTTGGCCTTTTATGCCTGTAGAAGCCACAATTTTCGTACCATCCTATGAAAAACGTATAATATTCTATTCGATATTTCAATAGGTATGCAAAATTAAAGTCTGACTAAATTTGGATATAATTGCTATCTATTAGAAGTATTATGTGGTGGTGTGAGGTATTATATAGTCGGCTCCTCCCGACTTTTGCCTTTCGTTACTGGTTATTATTACTTTTATTTCCCGGATTCGCTGAACAGTGAGTTGTAAGTTGAGTTGAACAGTGAGTTGTATTGCGCCTCCTGATATCCTACCGGATTATAGTCTAGATTGGAACCTATTCAGATATAGCTGTTTGGCACGTTTTGTCTTGTTCTTAACTGTATTGTAATCCAGTGTAATTTGATTACCTTCCGAGTCAACCTAGCCTCTAGGTAGTTCAGTTTGTGATTTTTCTTTGCCCAACCTGGATATCCAGCGAGAAAAAAGAAACAACAAAGACTAAGATGGCCAAGGAAAAAAAGAAACCTTTTAGGCTGTAATTGCGGCAAATTCACTTTGAATTTCTGCTCGTGTTTTCTTTTAAATGGAATTACGCTCTACACTCGAGATTTTTACGACTTGTACTTTCTGACTTTAACGATTTACTTACGATACCGTTGTGCATACAAATTACTCGAATTTGATTTGATTGTGACTCCTCCATACGGAAAGTGTGGCCAACAAGCCATAGCCATAGCCACAGTCACAGCAGCAGCGGCAGTTGAACAAAATTCGATTAGAGAACGTTTTGTGCGTGGCTGCTCAAAGAAGCCAGACGCTTAGCCCTATGCCAAGGCAAAGAGCCAGCTAGCTGCTGAGATGATACGGGCGGAGGTGAAAAAAAGAAGTAGTAGAATTAACCATATTATGTTTATGTTTAAATATCTCTGGTTTTGTGTGCTTTTTGAGGCCAAATAGTTTAACGCGTTTCTTGTGCCTGTTTCAGTCCAAATTAAAGCAAAAAACATTTGATGACTTTTTCCTAGAAAACCGTCTCAAAAATCAAATCTTCAATTTCTATTTTTTGTTGTTTTTCTTATTGAGATTTAAGCCAGCGAGATGAGAGGGGGGGTTGGGGGAGACATTTTATTTACTACTTATACCAATAGACAAATTTTTATTATCTTTGGAGTTAATGTTCTCCATTTCGGGCTTGTAAATTAAACGATTAAAAGTTGTTAAATGCAGGGGGAAAAAGTATCATCAAGACTCCGCTATTGATGGCCAATAATGAACTCCTGGTTTAAATGTGTAAAACCCCCATAATGAAATTTTCTCTTCTCTTTCTACTCTTCTCCAAAGTTGCCGTAATCATTGATCAACGTTTTTCAAGTTATTTCAAGCCAATCACTGATATCAAATTTAAATGGTTTTGTATGATGCTTTTGAGTGGATTTTAATGAAAATTGTTTTTTTTACTAATTCTGTTTAAAAAATAAAAAAATCCCAAACAAGTAAAAAGGCGTTAAGTTCGGCCGGGCCGAACTTTGGATACCCACCACCTCGCGTATATATGTAAACCACCTTTCATCAAAATTCGGTGAAAATTTCATACCTTATACTCATATACCTCATACCGATCTGAACTATATACGACACGGATGTCGAAAACCCTAACATAAGTCACTGTGTCAAATTTCAGTGAAATCGGATTATAAATGCGCCTTTTATGGGCCCAACACTTTAAATCGAGATATCGGTCTACATGTCAGCTATATCCAAATCTGGACCAATTTGGGCCAAGTTGCATAAAAATGTCGAAGAGCCTAACACAAAGCACTGTCCCAAATTTCGGCGAAATCGGACAATAAATGCCTCTTTTGTGGGCCCTAAACCTTAAATCGAGCAATCGGTCTATATGGCAGCTATATGCAAATCTAGACCGATCTGGGCAAAATTGAAGAAGGACGTCGAAGAGCCTAACCAAACTCACTGTGTCAAATTTAAGCGACATCGGACAATAAATGCGTCTTTTATCGCCCCAAAACCTAAAACCTAGATATCGGTCTATATGGCAGCTATATCCAAATCTGGACCGATCTGTGCGATATTGCAGAAGTATGTCAAGGGGATTAACTTAACTCACTGCTCCAAATTTCGGCGACATCAGACAATAAATGAGCATTTTATGGGCCCAAAACCATAAATCAAGAAATCGGTCTATATGGCAGCTATATCTAAATCTGAACCGATCTGGACCAAATTGAAGAAATATGTCAAAGGGCCTAACACAACTCACTGTCCCAAATTTCAGCAAAATCGGATAATGAATGTGGCTTTTATGGGCCTTACACCATAAATTGGAGGATCGATCTATATGGCAGCTATATCCAAATCTGAACCGATCGGAGCCAAATTAACGAAGGATGTCGATGGGCCTTACACAATTCACTGTCCCAAATTTCATCAAAATCGGATAATAAATGTGGCTTTTGTGGGCCTAAGACCCTTAACCGGAGGATCGATCTATATGGCAGCTATATCCAAATCTGAACCGATCTAGGCCAATTTAACGAGGGAGAACGAAAGGTCTAAGACAACTCACTGTCCCAAATTTCAGCGAAATCGGATAATAAATGTAGCTTTTATGGGCCTTAGACCCTAAATCGGAGGATCGGTCTATATGGCAGCTATATCCAAATCTGGACCGATCTGTGCCAAATTCACGGAGGATGTCGAAGGGCCTAACACAACTCACTGTCCCAAATTTCAACAAAATCGGATAATAAATGTGGCTTTTATGGGCCTAAGACCCTAAATCGGCGGATCGGTCTATATGGGGGCTATATCAAGATATAGTCCGATATAGGCCATCTTCGAACTTAACCTGCTTATGGACAAAAAAAAGAATCTGTGCAAAATTTCAGCTCAATATCTCTATTTTTAAAGACTGTAGCGTGATTTCAACAGACAGACGGACGGACATGTCTAGACCGTCTTAGATTTTTACGCTGATCAAGAATATATATACTTTATAGGGTCGGAAATGGATATTTCAATGTGTTGCAAACGGAATGACAAAATGAATATACCCCCATCCTTTGGTGGTGGGTATAAAAATGTTTTTCCTTTAGTCTCATCTATTCAAAAAACAATAACAAGAATTGCGCCCTCTAGAGGCTCAAGAAGTCAAGATTCACGATCGGTTTATATGGCAGCTATGTACCGATTTAAACAATACTTAGCACAGTTGTTGGAAGTCATAACAAAACTCTTAATGCAAAGTTTCAGTCAAATCGGATGAGAATTGCGCCCTCTAGCGGCTCAAGAAGTGAAGACCCAAGATCGGTTGGTGGTGACTTCCCAAGATTTGGCCCGGCCGAACTTAGCACGCTTTTAGTTTTTCGTTAATAATATAAACCATCCTTACTTTTAAATCCTTCTTAGTAAAATTGTTTGCTTACCGATAAAATAACCTTAATTTTTTTTTATAATTCAACAAAGTATTATTACCTTATAAAATTTTTCCATAGCTTCGTTTTTTTCCAATTCACATTTTATTGGCAAATTTTGCAATCTAAAGCTAGTTAAGCCTAAACAATGTGATTGCAATACAACTACTCTTCGATTTCTACACTGCGCCATGAGGTTATCAACCCAAATGGCGATGCCATCGCCCAACTGAAGTACTCTCAAATATCAGAGTTAATTGTATCACTTAGTTATGACGATTATAGACGATACCGTTTAGTGGCTGTCAGCCATTTATATTGGCAATTTTTTTTTTTGGTTATCATAAAATTCAACGACACAACATTCCTTGTCTCTCTCTCGCTCTGCGTTGCAGTCCACAATTAATTTCGTGACCAACGAAAAATGCATACGGCAATAAAGCACTTCGACATATAGCATATTGCCCCTAAACTTCATGTTGACTCCCACCCAGTGCTTAGCAGGAGATATTTAAAAATGTTTGAAATTTTATAGGTACTGCATAAATACTGGTCTAAATTGTACAGTTGGGAACAAAAGTGTGCAGCATGTGTAAACTAAAGACCAGTCCTATGGCAGCGGGTTATACGTAACGGATTGATCTGATGGACTAGTTCATCGGCAAGGGTTGCTGGCTTTGTTGCCACAACAACAACAAAGAGTCAAGACAAGATTTAATAAAGGAAATGAAAGTTGAAGACAAAATACGGAATTCGATGTAAAGGGTGATATATTAGCTATTATCTTTTTGGCAAGACTGGCTCAAAAAGCTCACACACGTTGTTTCACTGTCAAGCATATTCAGTTTCTTCTACAATTTAACCATGAATCGTCTTACAGACCAACAACACTTGCAAATTATTGAATTTTATTAACGAAATGCGTAAGAAAGTTCATCGTGCTCTTCTTCCATTTCATGGACGAAGCTCATTATTGACTCAATCGGTACG
The DNA here is from genome assembly GCF_963082655.1 of Stomoxys calcitrans. Lineage (NCBI taxonomy): Eukaryota > Metazoa > Arthropoda > Insecta > Diptera > Muscidae > Stomoxys > Stomoxys calcitrans. The sequence continues at coordinate 20,396,496 of NC_081553.1, forward strand.
TAAATAAGCAGAATTGTCGATTTTGGAATGAAGATTAGCCAGAAGCTCAATGAATATGAGCCTTTAAAACTAATGTTTAAAATAATTGTTTCAAATCTCCATGTCTGACATTAGGCCAAAACGACAAATTTTTGCAAAGTAATACAATTTATAGGAAATTACATATGGGCAATTCCACGAAAAATTACCCCATTATTAAAAAAATTAACATTTCACCACGGGATCATTATGCACCATCTCAGAAAAAAATCGGTACAGCAGTTTTTGAGTCTATAAGGAACACACAAACACAAATTAATTTTTGTATGTAAAATTTCGAAATTTTCGAAAACGAAATTTTATCAAAAATTTGATAATAAATGAAATTTTGTAGAAAATCGGATCGAAAAAATGTAGAAAATTTCACCGAAAATCTAATTTTATAGCAATTTCATCGAAAATGATATATTATAGAATATTTCATAGAAAATTTAACTTTATAGAAAATAAAAAAAATAGAAAATTTAACTTTATAGAAAATTTAATCGAAAATACAATTTTATAGAAAATGAAATTTTATAGAAAATTTGATCGAAAATGAAATTTTATAGAAAATTTTATCGAAAATAAAATTTTATAGAAAATTGGATCGGAAATTAAATTTCATAGAAAATTTTATCGAAAATGAAATTTATAGAAAATTTGTTCGTAAATGAAATTTTATCGAAAACTTAATTTTATCGAAAATAAAATTTTATCGAAAATAAAATTTTATCGAAAAATTATTTTTATCGAAAATTAAATTTTATCGGAAATGAAATTTTATCGAAAATGAAATTTTATCGTTAAAAAAATTTTATCGAAAATGAAATTTTATCGATAACATTTTATCGAAAATGAATTTTTATCGAAAATGAAATTTTATCGAAAATGAATTTTTATCGAAAATGAAATTTTATCGAAAATGAAATTTTATCGAAAATGAAATTTTATCGAAAATGAAATTTTATCGAAAATGAAATTTTATCGAAAATGAAATTTTATCAAAAATGAAATTTTATCGAAAAGTAAATTTTATCGAAAATGAAATTTTATAGAAAATTGGATCGAAAATTAAATTATATAGAAAATTTTATCGAAAATGAAATTTATAGAAAATTTTTTCGTAAATAAAAGTTTATTTATAATAAAATTTTATCGAAAATTAAATTTTATGGACAATAAAATTTTATAGAAAATTATTTTTATCGGAAAGACAATTTTATCGAAAATGAAATTTTATCGAAAATGACTCAATGGAATGAAGATTAGCCAGAAGCATTGCAATAACTACCAATGCACCCAGAAAATGTCACAGTTTGGTGCGGTTTATGGGCAGGTGGCATCATTGGGCCGTACTTCTTCAAAGGTAATGCGAATCGTAACGTAACTGTGAATGGTGAGCGCTACCATGGGATGATATCCAAATGTTTTTTTGCCCAAAATACAAGAGCTTGACTTGTATGACATGTGCTTTCAACAAGACGGGGCTACATGCCGCACAGCACATGTAACAATGGACTGAGAGGCGTGTTCAGTGAACATTTTATTTCACGTTTGGGACCGGTCAATTGGCCGCCTAGATCGTGCGATTTAACGCCTTTAGATTATTATTTGTGGGGCATTGTTAAAGCTCATGTCTATACAGACAAGCCCGCTTCAATTGACGCATTGCAAGACATCATTGAAGCATTTATTCGTGAGATACCGGCCGAAATATTCTAATGAGTATGCAAAAGATGGACTAAGCGGGTGGACCATTTGAGGCGCAGTTACGGTCAACATTTGCATGAAATAATCGTTGAACATTGAAATATATGGACCGTACTATCGATTCAAATAAAGATTTCATGAATTTTTCTGAATTTTACGTGTTTTTTTTATACCCTCCACCATAGGATGGGGGTAAACTAATTTCGTCAATCCGTTTGTAACACCTCGAAATATAAGTCTAAAACCTCCCATAAAGTATTACATTCTTGATCTCAATGACATTTTAAGTCGATCTAGCCATGTCCGCCCGTCTGTCGAAAGCACTCGAACTTTCGAAGGAGTAAAGCTAGGAACTTGAAATTTTGCAAAAATACTTTTTATTATTGTAGGTCGGTTTGGATTGTAAAAGTGGTCATATCGGTCCATGTTTTGATACAGCTGCCTTATAAACCAAACTTGGGTCTTGAGTTCTTGAGCTTCTAGAGGGCGCAATTCTTATTCGATTTGGCTGAAATTTTGGTTGAGGTGTTTTATAATGACTTCCAACAACTGTGTTAAGTATGGCCAAAATCGGTTGATAACCTGATATAGCTGCCATATAAACCGATCTTGGGTCTTGACTTCTTGACTTCTTGAGCCTCCAGAGTGCGCAATTCTCGTGCGATTTGACTCAAATTTTACACGTGGTATTTTGGTATCACTTCCAACAACTAAGCTAAGTATGGTTCAAATCAGTCCATGTTTTGAAATAGCTGCCATAAAAACCGATCTTGGGTCTTGACTTCTTGAGCCTATAGAGCACGCAATTCTCATCCGATTTGAGTGAAATTTTGCATGAGGTGTTTTATAATGACTTTCAACAACTGTGTTAAGTATGGCGTAAATCGGTTGATAACCTGATATAGCTGTCATATAAACCGATCTTGGATCTTGACTTCTTGAGCCACTATTGAGCGCAATTCTCTTCTGATTTGACTGAAATTTTGCACTTAGTGTTTTGGTATCACTTCCAACAACTAAGCTAAGTATGGTTCAAATCGGTCCATGTTTTGATATAGCTGCCATATAAACCGATCTTGGGTCTTGACTTCTTGAGGCTATAGAGGGCGCATATCTCGTCCGATTTGAGTGAGATTTTGCACCTAATCTATGTTTTGATATAGCTGCCATATAAACCGACCTTGAGTCTTGACCTCTTGAGCTTCTAGAGGGCGCAATTCTTTTCCGATTTGACTGAAATTTAGCATGAAGTGTTATAGTATGACTACCAATAAATATGCCAAGTATGGTTCAAATTAGTCCATAATCTGATATAGCCGCCATATAAACCGATCTTCCAATTTGACTTCTTGAGTCTCTAGAGGGCACAATTCCTACCCGTTTTGGCTGAAATTTTGCATGAGGTGTTTTATTATGACTTCCAACAACTGTGTTAAGTATGGTGTAAATCGGTATAGAACCTGATATAGCTGCCATATAAACCGATCTTGGGTCTTGACTTCTTGAGCCTCTAGAGGGCGCAATTGTCATCCGATTTGGCTGAAATTTTGTACAACGGCTTCTCTCATGACCCTCAACGTACGTGTCTTATATGGTCTGAATCGTTCAATAGCTTGATACAGCTGCCATATAAACCTATCTTCCGATTTTGCTTCTTGAGCCCCTACAAGGTGCAATTCCTATCCGAATGAATTGAAATATTACACAATGACTTCTACAATGTTCAGCATTCATTTATGGTCCGAATCGGACTATAACTTGATATAGCTCTAATAGCATAACAGTACTTACTCAATATTCCTTGTTTGCCTAAAAAGAGATACCGCTCGACAAATGCGATCCATGGTGGAGGGTATATAAGATTCGGCCCGGCCGAACTTAGCACGCTCTTACTTGTTCTTATTCGATTTCGCAGAAATTTGTTACAGTGAGTTGTATTAGGCTCTCGACATCCTTATTCAATACGGCCCAGATCGGTTCGGGTTTAGATATAGCTGCCATATAGACCGATCCCTCGATTTAGGGTCTTGGGCCCTTAAAAAGGGCATATATTGCCCGATTTCGCAGAAATTTGAAACTGTAGGTCACATTAGGCCCCTTTGACCCAGATCGGTCCATATTTGGATATAGCTGCCTTATAGACCGATCACTCAATTTGCCTGATAATAGGCGCATTTATTGTCCGATTTTGCAGAAATGTAGTATAGCGAGTTATGTTAGGCTCTTTGACATACCTGTTCAATACGGCCCAGATCGGTGCAGATTTGTATATAGTTGTCATATATGACGATCTCCCGATTTAAGGTTTTAGGCCCATAAAAGGTGAATTTTTTAACCGATTTTGCTGAAATTGGGCCCAGTGAGTTGCCTTGGACCCCTTGACATTCGTAACGAATATAGCTCAGATCGGTGTATATTTTGATGAAACTGCCATATAGACCGAGAGATCAGTCTATATGGCAGTCTTGTCTTAGTCTTAAGGTCTTGGACCCATAACAAGGGTATTTAATGTCCAAATTTGGTTAAAATTGGTACACCAAGTTGTGTAAGTATCACCGGCATCCGTGTTCAAAACGACCTAGATCGGTTCAGACTGGGATGTAGCTGCCTTTTTATAGCCGAGTCCGAACGGCGTGCCGCAGTGCTACACCTCTTTGGAGAGAAGTTTTACATGGCATAGTACCTTACAAATATTGCCATCATTAGGAGGAAAAAACCACCGCTGAATATTTTTGCTGATGGTCTCGCCAGGATTCGAACCCAGGCGTTCAGCGTCATAGGCGGACATATTAACCTCTGCGCTACGGTGGCCTCTGTTCCCTAGTGGAATGTTCATGATCAAAATTTGCAATTTGCTATATATACCAATCCTCCGATTTAAGTTCTAGGGTTTTGTTTGTTTCTCTTTCGAGACAAGCTCAATGATCGGAGCTCAAATAGAAAAGGAAAGCCAAAGATAGCAACACACACCAACCAATATGGGACGCGTTTCGTCTTTGGTTGGAAGACTTTTCAACCATATTAAGTGCGATGGCTTCAAGGGCCGTGTGTTGGTATGTTGTATTTGAATCGTATTAATAGCGAAAACGCATCTATGAAACAATTACCACATTAACCACGCTCGACAACCCTGTCTGTTAGCTGTACTTTTCCCAATGCATGTATTCTTGTGTAATGACAGACATTCCTTCTATGACAAATTACACTTCTTTCGTACTACACATGATTCTGTTTATCAGTTGGAAGTTGTATTGATGGCTCCGAATGCCAAGACAACGGCAATGGCTCTCGCTGTTTCTCCGTGTGCCCAGGTTCGAATCCCGGCCGGGCTCTTCCCAATTTTTCATTTTCCAAGTTTTTGCCTGTAAGGGCGAAGATCAAACAAAAATTGTAAAATTTAATGATCTTCGCCCTAACAGACAAAAACTTGAAAAATGAAAATTTATTTTGTACAAATTTTTATCAGGCTCCATAGTGGTGGGTTCCCAAGATTCGGTTCGGCCGAACTTAGCATGGAAAATAAGGGAAAATAATTGATAGTATCGCTATGATCGATATTTATTATAAGAAAAATCGAAAATATCGAATATTATAATTATCGATAGTTTGCGAGCTCTAGCTCTCACATGTTCTATGTTTCAAAAAGTTTCCTTGTTTTACTGTTATGACGAAAAAGTTTGCCATCCACTTCATTTCATGCAAATACGGTAATTGTATATTAGGTGTCATATTATGGTTAGGACGTCGTTGACTGGCAATGGCTGGCTACCCATTGAACTGCCTCAATGGGTCTTTAAATAAAAATCGCGCTTCGAAACATATTTTAAATTATGAACAGCCCGGGCATTTATTACCAATCATGTCCATAGGCATGATTACTAAGTGTTGTTGCAAAAAGAGAGAGAGAGAGTGAGTGGTTCTCATCGTACATGCACATTTGACTGAGTACGAGTATATCATGTGCTAGCCGTAGACATGGTTCCAATTGAGTTTATTATGGAATTAGGACATGCACACAATGTTTAGTTTAGAGCGAAAGCATTCAGCCTGTCGAGAGTGCAATGCAATATGCCTAGCCACGGCACACACATTAGGCAAATGTCAGAGTGTGCAAGCATTGGGGTAGCATTTGCTCTAGGGCTCTTACTCATTGGGGGCTTGTTTATTTATGATGGCAAAACCACACGGAATATTTTGTTGGATTTAGTTGTGTGGATGTATGTGTTTGTGTTTAATTCCGCCTGTCGGCTACCAACTCTGCCAGACAGCAATAACCATGGTGTGCAATGTCAAAAGCTATAATGGATATGCGCTTGCATTTAACTTCTACTACTGCAATGTATGAGAGAGAGTTTGAGACTCTATACTTCCATTGCGCGAACATGAATATGAGCCTTTAAAACTAATGTTTAAAATAATTGTTTCAAATCTCCATGTCTGACATTAGGCCAAAACGAAAATTTTTTGCAAAGTAATACAATTTATAGGAAATTACATATGGGCAAATCCACAAAAAATTACCCCATTATTAAAAAAATTTACATTTCACCACGGGATCATTATGCACCATCTCAGAAAAAAATCGGTACAGCAGTTTTTGAGTCTATAAGGAACACACAAACACAAATTAATTTTTGTATGTAAAATTTCGAAAATGAAATTTTATCAAAAATTTCATAATAAATGAAATTTTGTAGAAAATCGGATCGAAAATATATAGAAAATTTCATCGAAAATCAAATTTTATAAAAATTCATCGAAAATGAAATATTATAGAATATTTCATAGACAATTTAACTTTATAGAAAATAAAAAAAATAGAAAGTTTAACTTTATAGAAAATTTAATCGAAAATAATATTTTATAGAAAATACAATTTTATAGTAAATGATATTTTATAGAAAATTTTATCGGAAATGAAATTTTATAGAGAATTTTATCGAAAATAAAATTTTATAAAAAATTGGATCGGAAATTAAATTTCATAGAAAATTTTATCAAAAACGAAATTTATAGAAAATTTGTTCGAAAGCTTTATTTTATCGAAAATAAAATTTTATCGAAAATGAAATTTTATCGATAATAAAATTTTATCGAAAATGAAATTTTATCGAAAATAAAATTTTATCGAAAATGAAATTTTATCGAAAATGAAATTTTATTGAAAATTAAATTTTATTGAAAATGAAATTTTATCGAAAATGAAATTTTATAGAAAATTGGATCAAAAATTAAATTTTATAGAAAATTCTATCGAAAATGAAATTTAAAGAAAATTTTTTCGTAAATGAAATTTTATCGATAGTAAAATTTTATCGAAATTTAAATTTTATCGACAATAAAATTTTATCGAAAAATTATTTTTATCGAAAATGAAATTTTATCGAAAATGAAATTTTATCGAAAATAAAATTTTATCGAAAATAAAATTTTATCGAAAATGAAATTTTATCGAAAATGAAATTTTATCGAAAACGAAATTTTATGGAAAATCAAATTTTATCGAAAATGAAAATTTATCATAAATGAAATTTGATAGAAAATGTCATCCGAAAAATTGTCATAAGGAACACAGAAACACATTGATTTTTGTATATAAGATTTCAAAATTTTCGAATTAAATTTTATCGACAGTAAAATTTTATCGAAAAATTATTTTTATCGAAAATGAAATTTTATCGAAAATGAAATTTTATTGAAAATGAAATTTTATTGGAAATGAAATTTTATCGAAAATGAAATTTTATCGAAAATGAAATTTTATCGAAAATGAAATTTTATCGAAAATGAAAATTTATCAAAAATGAAATTTTATCGAAAATGAAAATTTATCAAAAATGAAGTTTTATCGAAAATTAAAATTTATCATAAATGAAATTTTATCGAAAATTAAAATTTATCATAAATAATATTTTATAGAAAATGTCATCCAAAAAATTGTCATAAGGAAAACACAAACACATTGATTTTTGTATATAAGATTTCAAAATTTTCGAAAATTAAATTTTATCGAAAATTTCATAGTAAATGAAATTTTATCGAAAATTTCATAGTAAATGAAATTTTATCGAAAATTTCATAGTAAATGAAATTTTATCGAAAATTTCATAATAAATGAAATTTTGTAGAAAATTGGATCGAAAATGAAATATTAAAGAAAATTGGATCGAAAATGAAATTTTAGGGAAAATTGCATCGAAAATGAAACTTTTTAGAAAATTTCATCAAAAATAAAATTGTATACAAAATTTCATAAAAAATAAAATTTTAAAAATAAATTTCATAAAAAATTAAATTTTATAGAAAACTAGCTGACCCGGGCCCGCACCGCTGCGCCTCCTTTTACTTTATATGGAACAAAAGTTTCCTTGGAATATTTATTTTCGACAATTAAAGATCTTTTAGTGAAATACCATGCAAACTCGACTTAGAGTATAACAATAAAAGTGCCTTTATCTGAATCCCACATGATGTTAATTGGTCTACAAATTTATGTTTGGATGTAAGGTGTACTCCATTCTTAAAATACTTAATTTCATCTCGATATTCTCATGAAGTCTGATTTAGTGGTGTTTTCGGGTGTCAAGTGGTCCCCCAGATACTTGGCCCTGAAAAAATATCAGCATCGTGCTCTTCTCTCAAATACCATTTATTTAAACCCCATATTGCCATTGGCTTAAGAGGAGTTTACAGGATGAGGCGTCCCCAAAAAACATGGCCCCAAAATAGGTCATCAAATTCGTTTTCTAATCTCAAATACCTTTCATTTAAGCCACATATTGGCATGGTCGAAAAATTGTTACCCTTTGGGGGATATTTTGGGAAAGTGGTGATGTTCTAAACACATGGCCCTACATATGGATATCAAATTCGTATTCTACTCCCAAATACATTTATTGCGATGGTCACTAAAAACCATATTGCGATGGTCACTAAAAAAATTGCTGTTTGTGGGGTATTTTGGGAAAGGGGTAGATCCCCAGAAAATTGGTCCCGAAAATGGGAATCACTTCTTGCTCTACCCCCCAATTCCTTTCATTTAAGCTCCATATTGACATGGTCGGTAAATATGCCCGATTTAGGAGTGTTTTGGGGATTGGGGTGGTCCCCCAAACACTAAGCCCGGAAAATATATCATCTAGGTGCTCTATTCTCATATATCTATATATCATTTATTTGAACCCCAAATTGCCATTGGCCTCAAAATTGGATATAAAATTCGTTTTCTAATCTCATTTAAACTCCTAATTGCAAAAATCAGCAAATATGTCCGGTTTGGGGTATAGGCCCTAAAAACTATGAATATTTAGGACCCAAATTGTCTTGGTGGGCAAATATGTCCTATTTGGAGGTTGTTATGGTGGTGGGACGTCCGCTAGACAATTGGCACCTAATGTTGATATCAGATACGTGGTCTACTCCCACCTTTATTTGACCCCATATTTCCATAGTCGGCAAACATGACCGGCTTGGGGGGTGTTTTGGGGGATGGGCGGCCACTCAGTGAGTTGGCCTTGAAAATATTGGGTTGAACAAAAATTAATTGCGGATTTTTCATATAGTCGGCGTTGACAAATTTTTTCACAGCTTGTGACTCTGTAATTGCATTCTTTCTTCTATCAGTTATCAACTGTTACTTTAAGCTTGCTTTAGAAAAAAAGTGTAAAAAAAGTATATTTGATTAAAGTTCATTCTAAGTTTTATTAAAAATGCATTTACTTTCGTTTTAAAAAATCCGCAATTACTTTTTGGGCTACCCAATATATATCGGATTCGTGTTCCACTTCAAAAACCCTCTTATTTGAGCCTCATATTTCAATAGTCAGAAAATACTTACTATTTGGGTGGTATTGTGGGGGTGGGGTGGCCCCATAAACACTTTTCCCGAATATTGATATCAAATTCGTTCTTTACTCCCAAAGACCTTTAATTTGAGCCCCATATTGCTATGGTCGTAAATTTGTCACCTTTGGGGGATGTATTTGGGGAGAGGCGGCACCCCAAACACCTGGTCCCATATTTGGATATTAGATTCGTATTCTACATTCAAATAACTTTTATTTAAGCCCCATATTCCCATGGTCAGTAAATAAGTCCTGTTTGGCGGGTACATTGGGGAAGGAGTGGACCCCCAGAAACTTTGTCCCACATTTGGATACTATATTCCTATTCTACTCGCAAATACCTTTCATTTGAGTCCCATATTGCTATGGTCGGTAAATACGTCCGATTTGGGGGTGTTTTGGGGGTTGGGGTGGTCCTCCTATCACTTGATCCGACAATTGGATATCAGATACGTTTTTTTATCCTAAATACCTTTCATTTGAGTCCCATATTGTCATGATTGGTGTAAATACATGTTTGGTAGGTTTTAGGGTGGGGCAGCCCCCCTAGGTAACCCATCCGAAATTTGGATACCAAATTTTTATTTTTAGAATACTATATGAGAGCACACAAAATTTCGCTTAAATCGCACCACTCATCTCCGAGATGTGGCGTTTCTGAAAATTAGGGTAAGGGGGAGGGTCCGCTCCCCCATCAGATATCAAAAAATGTAGTACCCTATTTTCACGACGGGATCATTATGCACCATCTGTGAAAATTTCAAGAAAATCGGTTCAGCCGTTTCTGAGTCTATAAGGAACACACAAACATACAAACAAACACACATTGATTTTTATATATAAGATTTTGTTGAATTTTAAATTTTACCGAAATATTCACAAATATAACGAATATTGTGAAAATTAACAAAATTGTGTTTTTTTAAGATGCTTTCAATACAACCCAATATCTGCCATTCACATATTGAACATAAACACGTTTAGTGTTTTCCAACAGCCCTATAAACAGAATCTCTCACATTTACCCCAATGGCCTGTAGTACCAACTCAACGACTGAAGTTGGCCAAGTCCATGCATTGTGGTTATTAAGTGTTGAATTGTTTTATTATCAAAAACGTTTCGTATGAATTGTTCTCACCCATGGTCTGGCCGCCCATTTGGCCAAACACTACCTACAACTATTTCAAATGTAATTTTTAAACTACAATATTTCGCACACTGCCTTTCGTTACACAAACCCCATGCTAGGTATAACAATTGCATTGGGATTTGTTTGGCGATATTGGCGCTGAATTTGTTTTGGGTTGCTGGCGAATGGTAGGGGGAGCCTCTGTTCATGTGTGCCTGGACTTTGGCAAGCTTGTTTTGTATTTGTAACTGCAATGTTGCATTGTTGTTGGTGGCTTTTTGAACAAGTTATTAAATTAAAAAGCACAGTTATCAAGTAATATGGCTGCCAAACGGTTATTGTTGTGCCCCTTTGGTTTTGTTTTGCATAAATACATGCACGTGTATGGATATGTGTATGTTTGTATGAGCAACAAAAATGTGAACACTATCATGGGTTAGTTCACATGTACACAAGAGCACATAACCAACAAGTGGGGAAAGGGAGAAATCTACTAAGAGATCAATTGGATTATCAAGATGTTGTAATATGCATGTAAATAAAGCTTTCCTTAAAGGCCCTATGATTCTGTGGGAAATTATAATACTAGTTATGCTACGTTACGTTACGTTGCGTTAGGCACGTCACCATGTAACGTTATGTAAACTTGAATTTTGCAGTTTTTACCACTGTTTCACTTACATATCAATTTTATTAGGTTAATTTTAGTATTTGCTTTGTTAAAGGACTACTTGAAACATGACATGTCAAAGGCGGCTTCCTGGCAACTGATACCGTCCCTTCTCTTAATCCACCTTCATGCCATACTCCCACCCACTCAACGGTGGCAGTTAGATAAGGCAATTAAATGCCCCAGTAATGTTTAAATACTGTAAAAATGCTAAATTTGATCCGTATCTGGCATAATTTTACAAATAGTTGAAGTAAGCCTTAAATAAGTGACTATCATGTACACAAATAAGCGCTGCTACACTTTTGAACATCACATCGCATCACAGATTCTGATACTGGTATGCTATTTACGCTGCTAAATAACATACATATATCAACATAATTATATACTCGCATCAACAACAATTGCTTAGCTTGGGCTTTGTTGAGTTGCGTAGTAGTAGCAGTAGTCTCCGATGTTATTTTGAGTTTTTTAATTGTGGCTTTTTATTCTCATTTTTAATTTTTTCTAATTTTATTTTGACGTTAGGTTTGGTTTTTTTGGCTAGATGACTGAGTGACAAACACATGGAGGGAAGGACAGACAGACATACAGCCGGAATAGTAGAATAGCTGACTGTTAGGCTTTGGTTGTTTTACTGCTTAGCTTAAACTGAAATGTGACTGAAGATGGATGTCATGCTCGCATCCAGAACTTGATGCCAGCAACAACAACAACTAAATCACATAGGTATGTGACAAAAACAAACAACATTGAAGCGAAACCAAACAAAAAAAAAATACAGAGATTAACATAATAAAGTACATGTGTCCGTACTTATGTACTACGATGACGACGAGCAGTAATGCAGCCCAAGTATGAAGTACATCAGTGGCTATCAGTGACATGAAATCAGCGGCAGCAGCTGCTAACGCCGCCGCAGCAGCAGCAACAGCAGCAGCAGATCGCATCATCTAACAGTAGCTCTTCTTCTTTTGGTTTTCTAATGCCAATGCCACTATCATTGTCACCACCACCACCACCACCACCACTACCACCCGACACGTCACTTGGTCTGTTTGTTTGGTTGGGTCGCCTTGTACTCTGGGGAAACATGTCTAAATACTCGTGGCAAACAACAACGGCCGCCCTGCCTTTCAGTGATAAACATCGAAATTACACGCAACGTGCGTTTAGAGTTTTTCTATATTTTTTTTTTGTTTTTGGCTCTCGCTGACAATAGTCTCCTTTGTAGACAAAAATCTAGACAGCCATAAAAAAAATCATAGTTAAGCAAATTTTGGTATGGAATGTGGACAATTTAATAACACAAACAAGAATAGACAAACACTAAGATTGCAGGTAATTAAATCTGCCATATAATTTATTCAAAAGCATTTTACCACTTACATAAATAGATTTTATAAGGACCAATGGAATCGATAGTCAATTATTCGAATTTCTTAAATTGGGGAAAATGCGAAAATTTAACTTTCAGCTTTTTTACAAAAATCCTCGAAATACCCTTAGATGGGGAAATATATTTCATGAAGTGGGATCTAATTTGGTATTTTTAGGCTCTTCAAAATAAACCTCAATGAGATAACCCACAAAGAACCAGCAAGGAAAGGCAAAAGTCGGGCGGTGCCGACTATACAATACCCTATACCACCTAGTATATGTTGTACTTTTCATATGTAGAACTTATCTCGAAATCTAGTCAGACTTTAATTTGGATACCAATTGAAATAGCAATTTAGAACCATGTAAGATTTTCCTATCATAGGACAAAAGATTTGGATTTCCACATCTTTAAAAGGCCATATCGGATAAAGGATTATATGGGTGTTATATCGAAACATGTGCCAATTTTATCAACACATACTGGGACATGAAATAGAACATCTCAAGCCCTATATTGTAGAGATGTGGCCAAAATTGTGGATTTTACTGCCTTAAAAATCCATATCGGATGAAAAATACACATTGGAGCTACATCTCAATTAGGACCGAATTTAATGAAATTTTGCGGACGTACTGGAACGTCAATTAAAACCTTTCATGCAAAATCGGACGAAAATTGTGTATAAAATGCCATATCGGATGAACGATATATATGGGAGCTTTATCTAAATCTTAACCGATTTTTATGAAATTTTGCACACATATGAGAATGTTAAATAAAACACCCTATGCTTAATTTTGTGAAGATCGGACGAAAATTGTGGCTTCTACAGCCTTAAAAGGCCAAATTGGATGATAGATATGTAAGGGAGCTATATCTAAATCTGAACCGATTTTTTTGAAATTTCGCACATATATGAAGACGTCAAATAAGGCACCTCATGCCAAATTTTGTAAAGATCGGACTAAAATTGTGGCTTCTACGACCTTTATAGTTCAAATCTGATGAAAGATATATATGGGAGCTATATCTAAATCTGAACCTATTTTGATGAAATTTTTCAGACATCAGTAACAAAACAGTCCGTGCCAAATTTTGAAAAGATCGGTTGAAAATTATATCTACTAAGGGCATTTAAGTGCAAATCGGGCGATACAAATATATGGGAGCTATATCTAAATCTGGACCGATTTTTATGAAACTTTGCACACATATGGAGACGTCAAATAAAACACCTCATGCCATGTAAAGTTCGGTAAAAAATTGTGGTTTCTACAGCCTTAAAAGACCATATCGGATGAAAGGTATATATGGGAGCTATATATAAATCTGAACCGATTTTCATGAAATTTTCCACACATATTAGGACGTTAAATAAAACACCTAGCGCAAAATATTTAAAAAATCGGACTTAAACCGTGGCTTTTACAGCCATATCGGATGAAAGATATATATGGGAGCTATATATAAATCTGAACCGATTTTTATGAAATTTTGCACACATATGTAAATCTCAAATAAAATACCCAATGCCGAATTTTGTAAAGATCAGAAGAAAATTGTTGCTTCTACAGCCTTAAAAAGCCTTATATGGGAGCTATATCTAAATCTGAACCGATTTTTTTCAAAATTATTAGCGTTTGACGTTGGGCCAAAAAAGTGACATGTGCAAAATTTCGTGACAATCTGACTACAAATACGACCTCCACTTAGATTACTAGAATACATGGACTCACAGATGGACAGACGTATCAGAAAGTGATTCTGAGTCGATCGGTATACTTATCAATGGGTCTAGCTCTTCTTCTTCTTCGCATTGCAAACAAATGCACAAAAATATTGGGTTGACCAAAAAGTAATTGCGGATTTTTCATATAGTCGGCGTTGACAAATTTTTTCACAGCTTGTGACTCTGTAATTGCATTCTTTCTTCTGTCAGTTAACAGCTCTTACTTTTAGCTTGCTTTAGAAAAAAAGTGTACAAAAAGTATATTTGATTAAAGTTTATTCTAAGTTTTATTAAAAATGCATTTAGTTTCTTTAAAAAATCCGCAATTACTTTTTGGGCAACCCAATATAATACCCTGTACCACAGTGGTGGTGTAGGGTATAAAAAGTGAAATAAGCACAAAAACAAGTAAAAGCGTGCTAAATTCGCAAGGGTCGAATTTTATATACCCTCCACCATGGATCGCATTTGTCGAGTTCTGTCCCGGTAACTTTGAACTGAATGTTGGAGACCACCACGAATAAGAATTGAGCCTTTTAGGGGCTCAAGAAGTAAAATCGGGAGATCGGTTTATAGGGGAGCTGTATCAGGCTATAGACCGATTCAGCCTATTTACAATTTAAACCAAATCGGATATTAATTACGCCCCCTAGAGACTCAAGAAGTCAAGATCCCAGATCGGTTTATATGACAGCTATATCAGGTTTTGGACTGATTTGAACCATATTTGGCACAGATGTTGGAGGTCAAAACAGAATACCTCATTCGAAATTTCGGCCCAATCGGATAGGCACAGTTGTTAGAAGTCATAACAAAACACCACATGCAAAATTTCAGCCAAATCGAATGAGAACTGCGCCCTCTAGCGGCTCAAGAAATCAAGATCCAAGATCGGTTTATATGACAGCTATATCAGGTTATGGACCGATATGGCCCATTTACAATCTCAACCGACCTACACTTATTTGTGCAAAATTTCAAGCGGCTAGCTTTACTCCTTCAAAGGTTTAGCGTGCTTTCGACAGACAGACGGACGGATGGTAATGGCTAGATCGACTTAAAATGTCATGACGATCAAGAATATCTATACTTTGTGGGGTCTTAGACGAATATTTCGAGGAGTTACAAACAGAATGTCGAAATTAGTATACCCTCATCCTATGGTGGAGGGTATAAAAATTCATACCTTTTTGGCGCAGTGAAATAAGTCAAAATTTTTTGGGAAAAGTTTCATTATTTTTGGGATATATAATTGTTGTCCCTAAAATAAACAAGCTATAATGCATTAAGTTCGCTTAATAAATATCAAAATATGGCCTAAATAATGAATTAATATCTAAATTCAGTTCCACAGAAGAATGTCAGCTAAATCGGGTAATATGGGTAATGGGCTATGACCCAAAATCGGCAGATGACATCTACATGTCGACTGGCCTAACAAAACTCACTCTTCTAAATTTCAGCGCAATCAGATAATATATGCAGCCTTTATGGGCTTAAACCCTGCACCGGCAGATCGGACGAAAAATTTATCCATGAACATTCCACTAAGGAACAGGGGCAAACTTCTCACATATCGATGAGTGCAGTCCGATTCGTTCAATGATAAGGGTCCTTCTTTTTATAGCGGAGTCCGAATGGCGCGCCACAGTGAGTCAAGTTTTGACATGGAATAGTACCTTACAAATTTTGCCAGCATTAAGAGGAGACAACTACGGCTAAAAATTATACTGATGGTCTCATCTTATGACACCTATATGTAAATATAGTCATACAGGAACCATATTCGGGTCGGATGTGGGGGGCCCTAGTAGAACTTACTCCAATTTCATCGAAATCGGACAATAAAAGCGGATTGTATGAGCTTAGGACCCTAAGGATCGGTTTTCTTCTACTTTAATGGGAAAAATTCGGCTATGATTTGGCCCATTCTAGAACTTAACCTGCATGTAGAAGAAATACAACTCTGTGCCAAATTTCCATGCAATATTTAATTTTAATAGAAGGGCGGACAGACACACGGACATCGTTAAATCCTCTTAGAATTTTACCACAATTGGAAATATGTATTCTTAAGATATTCTTTGTTAAGATCTCCGATATCGATGCCGAATAAGGTCCCAATCGGTCTTTATCTAAATATAGCCCCTATATAAACAAATGTCCCTATTTAAGGTCTTAAGCCCATAAAAGCCCTTTTTATTATCCAATTTCACTGAAATTTGGCACAAGACCCCCAATGTTAGCACCGACCACAGTCTGGATCGGACTTTATGTTAATATAGCTCTCATAAAGAACGATCCCCAGGACGTATGTGCCGGACTCCGTTGTTTCTAACGTTACCTGCTAAAAACCCATATAGCCCCCATAAAAATCAACTTTTCAACTTTATCCAACGAAAGTGACTATAACCCCGTTTACACTGCTCTTTAAATTCGGATTTAATGGCTCGATCATCTGTTTTCTCTTTATAATATCAGCTGACGAGAGTCTTAAATCCGGATTTAATGAGCAGTGCCAACAGGGTTCATCCTTGTGGAATTCGCCATACTGAGCTCTTTAACATCTTCCAACAGACTTGCCATGTATGATCCAAATCTGATACAGCTTCCTTATAAAACATTCTTTAGATTTTATTTCTTAAGCCTATCAAGTGTATTTAATAAGCGATTCGGCTTTTTATACGCCGTAAATTGCGACATTTCCATTCAGATAATTACCAGAATTATTCGAAAATATCCATTATGTCTTTGAAAAAATTAGCTTTAGTTTACCATGGTCCCATTAGCCATTAACAGCTTTGCAAAATGCTAGTTATCAATCCCCATATTATTTCAATAGAGGTTAGTGGCATTTCACATGTGTACGAAGATTTGAATTCACAGCTGCAGTTGTGTGTGTATGTGTGTGTGTGTTTTTTTTTCTAATTACTTAATTGATACGAGAGTATCATGGGCAGGAAACAACGGAACAACTACTGGCACAATTTGAATGCATTACCAATTCAATGATAACCCCACAATTGCTTCACAGCGGTGGTTAGATAGGTAGGCAACCATATCGTCATACAAAATGTTCTGGGCTCAGAGTTTGGTCAAAGTTCACAAGGTGAGTGAGTACTGATGTGTATATTTACACACACACACACACACACATGACTACATGTAGTGAGTGCGTCAGAAGGCATGTAAAACAATTATCTCTGTTTGTAACATTCGTCTAATAATCTGAGCCAGAAGCCAACAACAACTAAAGCAAGCACTTTCACTCAATCGCACAGCATGGTATCCATGCTGCATGCAGAGCAGGGCGTAAGAGCGAGTGAGAGAGAGAGAGAGAGAGTGATGTGTTGGAGAGTAATGTTAAGGGGACATTAGCTAATGCTGGGCAATTACTTGAGCAATACACCAACCATGTAATTGAGATGTCATTTTAAAAAGGTGTGCACACAGCCAGACGAACATTTAACGGAATTTTAATTCAGATCTGTTTTATGGATGTTTACACATGCATATGTAATAACTACATGCTCATACTGTCATACTAACTATCTACTAACATACTACTAATGTCATACATATGTGTGTTGTATATTCCATACATTGTGTCGTTATCAAGGCAATCATTAAAACAATTGAAAAACAATTGGTCACATTATTCAAAAAAACAAAAAAAAAAAAAAAAACAGAAAAAAAAACGAAATAAAAATAACAGAGCAATAATTATATATAATTTGATGGCATATTTTTTGTTGGATTATTTTCCACATCAGACGCAGACGTCAGACGTCATTTAAATAAACACCGCTTACATGGTATATTCAGACATTAGGATAAGGCTAAACAAAAATGTTATACAGGTATACAGGTTAGGCAAAAAACAAGAGTTTTTCCTAAAAACGGCAACTAATTTTTGGTAACGATTTTGTTTTTATTACCATTAAGTAAACATGTTTATTATTTTTTTCAATAAAGTTCAATCTCTTTTTTTAGAAATTATTTAATCACTCTTTTTTTTAAATAATCTGGATCTGGAACAAGCGGCGATACACATCATTTGATTTTTTTCTAAAAATAAATCTTTATATATGATTTATTATGAAAAATGTAAATTTTGTTATGTGGATAATTACAAAATTTTTCTAAACATAAACATCCATGTATTTCTATATATAATATTTTTTTTTCGTTGTGATTAATGATTAATTTGTTTAATATACAACAGAGATGATTTGAATATTATATATAACAATTAAAAGCCTGCTAAGTTCGACCAGGCCGAATCTTGGGAACTCACCACTGCTAAAAATTTATACAAAATAAATTAAGTAGTAGGAAATAATTTTTATCTATGGGTTGCCCAAAAAGTAATTGCAGATTTTTTAAAAGAAAGTAAATGCATTTTTAATAAAGCTTAGAATGAACTTTAATCAAATATACTTTTTTTACGCTTTTTTTTTAAAGCAAGCTAAAAGTAACAGCTGATAACTAACAGAAGAAAGAATTCAATTACAGAGTCACAAGCTGTGAAAAAATTTTTCAGCGCCGACTATGTGAAAAATCCGCAATTACTTTTTGGGCAACCCAATACTTACCAAACTTTTGTCAAACCAGCTAAAATTAAAGCTTCTAGGAACCGAACGAGGATGATCGAGAGACCGGTTTATATGGGAGCTATATCAGGTTATACACCAATTTGGACCGCACTTGGGGCAGTTCTTGGAAGTCGTAAAAAAACATTGCATGCTAAATGTCAGCCCAATTGGACTAAATTTTGCGGCTTATAAGGGCTCGAGAAGTCAAATCGGGAGATCGGTTTATATGGGAGCAATATCAGGTTACAGACCGATTCGGAACGTATTTGGCACAATGGTTGGAAGTCATAACGGAACACCAGATGCAAAATTTGAGACAAATCGGAGAAAAATAACGTCTACTGTGATACCACAGGAACAGGAGGGAAAGATGCCTTTTAGTTCCTACAGTTGAAACATCCAGATTGGTTTGAAAAGCTTAACTACTTGCGAATGTTCACATCCGCTAAAGTTCTAAAAGAAGTGAGAACCTAAATTGGAACTCTTTCTGCGGGACACACACACAAGGCCAATGTTCCATAGTAGCTTCTTCGTTACTTGCAACCAACCAGTATGCCTGCATGTTTTCCGACCAGACAGTGAGCTGTCATGTCGGACACAATGACTGAGACGTTGTTTTACTCAGTGACAGCAAAGCGGTAAACCTTTTCAAGTCTAGATTGGATCATATGATTTTGGAGTGTTCACAACCCTTACTTTGTGAAAACCCACAGATCCCAGTATACATGGATTGTATTTTCCAAGTCGAAGGACCACTTTATATGAGAGCTATATCTAAATCTGAACCGATATGGCACGTTTTTAACCCCCAACAACCTACATCAATAAGAAATACCTTTGAAGTATCGAGCAGCTAGTTTAACGAGCTCTATGGTGATTTCGACAGATGGGCGGACATAGCTAGATTAGCTTCAAGACGATCAAGAATACTTTATGGGTCCACGAGATTTCGAAACGGCATAAGATGAAAATAGTGTTAATATGCTGCTCCCATCAATTCGTTTACGTTAATTGAACTAGTTCGTTTAGTTAGTTCATTAGTTCAGCGAGCGACTGAATGAATTAATAAAGGCAGACATTAAAAAGACAGTATGTGATAGCTGAACCCAAATGAGCTGGTAACCAAAGAGAACTGGTCGATGCGAATTAGTTCATTTTGTTCGTTTAGGTTAACCGTTACAATTTAACTATTGTAGTTCGTTTGTGAACTACACAATTTTTGGTGTGAGAGGAAGTGTTCAATTGAGGCCACCGTAGCGCAGAGGTTAGCATGCCACCTATGACGCTGAACGCCTGGCTTCGAATCCTGACAGGAACATCAGAAAATTTTTCATAGGTGGTTATCCCCTCCTAATGCTGTCGACATTTGTGAGGTACTTTGCCATGTAAAAACTTCTCCCCAAAGAGGTGTCGCTCTGCGGCACGCCGTTCGGACTTGACTATAAAAGTAGGTCGCTGATCATTGAGCTTAAAATTGGATCGGACAGAACCCATTGATTTGTGAGAAGTAGCACATGTATGCCAGAGGAAATGTTTTCCGATGTATGGCATCAACAGCCATAGTTTAGGGGAATCAAAAAAGTGACTTAGAATGCAGCACATCCACCAGGGATAGGAATATTTAAAGTAACTGCAAATGCTGCTCAAGCTCCCACACTTTAGGCCGACCTCTGCACCATCAGCAATCGGGCAACACTGAAGATAAAGATGCCAGAGGCCACCGTAGAGCAGGCGTTAGTGTAAGTGCGCCTATAACGTTAAACGCCTGCGTCCGAATCCTGATGAGAACATCAGAAAAAGGTTCAGCGGTGGTTGTCCCCTCCTACTGCTGAAGACATTTGTCAGGTACAGTACTATTTGGTATGGCAGCCATGTAAAAGCTTCTCCACAAAGAAATGTCTCACTGCGGCATGCCGTTCGGTCTCGGCTATAAAAAATGAG
The DNA here is from genome assembly GCF_963082655.1 of Stomoxys calcitrans. Taxonomy (NCBI): domain Eukaryota; kingdom Metazoa; phylum Arthropoda; class Insecta; order Diptera; family Muscidae; genus Stomoxys; species Stomoxys calcitrans. The sequence continues at coordinate 20,417,523 of NC_081553.1, forward strand.
GCCCCTTACCATTGAGCTTAAATGTGAATCGGACAGCACTCATTGATATGTGAGAAGTTTCGCCTGGGCAAATTTGTATTTGCATGGTTGGAACGAGACTCTGGTTGAAATCCAACAGGTTACAACTTACAAAACACCTCATGCAAAATTTCAGACAAATCGGATAAGAATTGCTGCTTCTAGAGTTTCGAAAGTTACCATGATTTAGACAGGCAAGTCATCAAGAAGTGCGTCCGTCTGAAGATATCGCGAAAGGAGTCGAACGCGTAAAGCTAGCCGCTTAAAATTTTTCACAGATACTTCTTGTTAATGTAGGTCATTGAGGATTGCAAATGGGCCATATCGGTTCAGATTTGGATATAACGCCCATACAAACCGATCCCTGGAGTTGACTTTTTAAGCCATTAGGAGTCTCAATCTTCATGGGATTTGGCTGAAATTTAGAACCAAGACTTGGGTAACGGCTTTCAACATCCATGCCAAGTATAATCTGAATCGGTAGATAACCAGATACAGCCCCCATATAAACCGATCCTCGGATTTAACTTCTTGAGCCCTTAGAAGCCAAAATTTTCCTACGATTTGGATGAAATTTGGAACAAAGACTTGTGTTATGACTTCGAGTATCCATGCCAAGTATGATCTGAATCGTTTTTTATACAGATATAGCCCCCATATAAACCGATCCCCGGTCTTGACTTCTTGATCTCTTAGAAGCCTCAATTTTCATTCGATTTAGCTGAAATGTGGATCAAAGACTTGAGCTATGATTTTCAACATCCATGCAAAGTATAATCCGAATCAGTTTATCAGCCCTTAGAAACCTAAATTTTCACCTGATTGAGCTGACATTTGGCCCAAAAACCTATGTTATGCCTTACAACATTAGTGCCAAGTTTTTCCGAATCGGTCAAAATGGTGATATCGGCCCCCTAAGTACCCATATCCCGATATGACTTCTCGAGACAAAAATAGTTCAAATACAAACTCAGTTAATAAGGGTAAATTTGTAGCGGAATTCATGATTTTTTGTTTTTAATTTGTACATTTAGGTACTAAAACGTCCTATTGTACGTTTTAGTACCATTCTTTACAGATTGAGCTAGATCTCTAAAGTTTTGAATAGAATACACCTTGACAGTGTATAATGGGCGACTAGAAGTTTTTTTTTTGAAATTGGTACATTTTGGTACTAAAACGTACAAAATGGTACTTTCTTACGGAAAGCGCTAAAGCTCTTAAATTGGCATGCGGGTATATCTTGACGGTGTATATCGGGCGACCAGAAGATTTCTTGAAATTCGTACGTTTAGGTACCAAAACGTACAAATTGGGGTTTTCTTTAAAGATTACACTCGAGCTTTGAAATTTAGGATACCGGTACACCTTGAGAGTTTGTACCGAGCGACTAGGAAATTTTTTTGAAATTCCTATATTTAGGTACTAAAATGGAGGAAATGGAGCTCTGGAATTTGCGACAGGTACCCATTGAGAGTATATAACGGTCGACTTTCTTCACGGATGGAAATGGAGCTCTGGTATTTGCGACAGGTACCCATTGAGAGTATATAACGGTCGATTAGAAGAATTTTTTAAAGTTCGCACTTTTGGGTACTTAAACCTACCAAAATGGTACTTTCTTTACAGATTTAGCTACAGATCTCAAAATTGAAATACAATTACACCTTGACATTGGTTGTAGCATCGGGGTAGCGAAGCGGATCGGAGGTACGCTAGTCTTACTATATAGAAGCGAGGTATATGGAAAATCTCTGTATGTCAGAAACTGGGCTAAGGCGGTACAGAGGATGGCCGAATTGTGTGCGCTTACCGTAGTATCTGAACCCGCGGTTTTCATCTCTGCCGGAATGGTACAAATGTTGAAATCGCCCCCAGATCGGCCTGAATGATGTGCCGATTTCCGGTCCTGAACCCACAAATGATAAACTTATTACCGATCTTACTAAAATCTTCATATATTGGGTTGCCCAAAAAGTAATTGCGGATTTTTCATATAGTCGGCGTTGACAAATTTTTCACAGCTTGTGACTCTGTAATTGCATTCTTTCTTCTGTCAGTTATCAGCTGTTACTTTTAACTTGCTTTAGAAAAAAAAGTGTAAAAAAAGTATATTTGATTAAAGTTCATTCTAAGTTTTATTAAAAATGCATTTACTTTCTTTTAAAAAAATCCGCAATTACTTTTTGGGCAACCCAATATATCTCAGGTATTCAAAGTTCTGACCCGCCGAATTGTCCACATTTTTTTATTTCATTTTTCTATCCCTCCTCATAATAATTCCCATTTATTGGCTTTCCTAAAAATATATGCATATGAGCTAAAACTGTTACAAGATCAATATCTCCAACCAAACATACCCTTGTTTATATTAATCAAGAAAAAAATACCTCTCTCCCCCCCAAACTTTTCATCAATTTTCCCTAGTGGGACACGTATTTTGTGTACAATTTTTGTTTTGTTGTACAACAATCACTGGAACCCTAGACGCATTGTCATTTGAAATAATTGAAACGTAAAGACCAACATTCCGCCAAATAAATATTTGACAGCAAATAACAGAGGATCCTTGAACACCAGAACCCCCACATAGGCCAACTCACAAGCAAACGAAGGGCCATCATACAGACAGACCACTATAACTACTGCAAACCCCTAAAAGGGGCTACCCAACACACACAGAAACTATTACAAAGGAATCACTAAAATCATATGCTAGCCAACAGCTAGCAGAGAGATACAAAAAGCGTAGACCCAAAAAGCATAATTCAGGGCACAAACATACAGGATGTGTCAACACCAAAACGTACCACCAGCCCAGCCAGGCAGCCAGTCCGCCTGCCAGCAATAGCAGACAAAGAAGAGAAAAAGCTTTGGCAAACAAACAAACAAACAAGAAAGGCGGAAACAAACAAAGGCTACAAAAACAAACCTTCTAAAGGACTCCAAAAGCCCACAAAACCAAAACTAAGAAACCAAAGCAAAGCACCATGTATGCAAAAAAAAAAAAAAGCGAAAATATCGTTAGCCAACATTTGCTGGCAACACCAAACACCCAAACTCCAACCAAGCGAACTGAACTGAACTGAAGTGTGTTAAGCTGAGAACAGAATATGAAAATTCACAGCGGAAGGATGCAAAGGACGGAAGGAAGGAAGGAAGAAATGTTTCACACATATGCAAGGCCCTCAGAGAAAGTTTGGGAGAGAGAGAGAGAGCGAGTGAAAGAGGGCGGCAGTTGGTGAAAGCGAAAAGGGAAAAAAGGAAGCCCATATTTAAAGTGACTACCTTTGCCATAGAGCCTCGCCAAGGTACCTTTGTTCAAATGTGTGTCTGTCTATATGTTTATCTGCCTCTGTGTATGTGTGTGTGTGTGTATTGTCTAATGGATGCGCAAAAAAAACATTTTGCAAAAGAGACTGCAAAATAATGGCGTCAGTCGCTAGCTAGCCCTCTTCGTTGTCATCGTCGTCGTCGTCTCTCTGTAGTGTTGTTGACCGTTTCCGCTTTTGGATATTTTCATTTTTTTGTTTGTTTGTTGTTTTTTTTTGGATTCCGTAACGTAACCGGTGAAAATGGCTATGCTGTTTGTATTGCCGCGACGGTGTGTACTGGCAGGGACATTAAGCACAGTGCTTCAAGTTGATTTTTAGAATGAAAGTCATGGGGAAAATATAGCGCTTAGCTCCATTTTCGCTTTAAAAAGCAGCAAATTGGATTCAATGCATTTAAAAACTTAAGAATTATTAGAACCTAGAAAAACATTTGAAACTTACATCACATTTGGGGATTAAGGAACAGGGGACATTTTTCACATAACCATGAGTGCCGCCTGTTTCAAAATTTTATGCTCAAGGTTAAGAGACCTCCTTTTTATAGTTGAGTAGGAAAGACGTGCCGCAGAGCAACACCTCTTTGGGGAGAAGTTTTTACATGGCATAGTACCTCACAAATGTCTCCAGCATTAGGAGGGGATAACAGCAACTGACAATTTTTTTACCCTTCACCATAGCAAGGGGGTATACTAATTTCTAATTTCGGTTTTCAATAACCAATGGCTATTGTCAAAGTTTGTTCCCAGGTTAGGGGCGGATGTAAGCCAACGTCGGATCCCGTAGTAAGCGATTCGCTATGTCACACGTTTTCAGGGCTGGGGAACTGAGCTACTAACCCGTCCTAGTAAAAACTACTAAATTTCCCATGAACATTCCATTAAGGAACAGGGAATACTTCTCCCATATAAATGAGAGCAGTCCGATTAAAGCTCAAAGACAAAGGGGCCTCCTTTTTTATGCCAAGTCCGAGAGACACCACTTATTAGAGAAGATTTAATACGACAGGATACCTCAAAAATATAGCCTGACTAGTAGGGGGATATCCATCGCTGAAAATTTTTTGATGTTCAGCCGGGATTTTAACCTAGGCATTCGGCATCATAGGCATGCTTACCTCTGCGCCACGGTGGTCTCCAGTAAAAAATTCAATGACTCTGAGAAAACGAAACAAGATGAAAACTGACCCACTAACATTGACGTACTCCACAAACGAATTTTGCACCATGATTTGGGAATCTGCACCTAATTGTCCAAACTCTATACAGAGAAGGTGCAGTATGTATGTTGGCGGAGGGATTGGCAAAGTGCAAGGCTGACATTACCGTCTTACAGAAAGTGCAATGGAATGCGGAAAGCGTCATAAGAACGCCGAAGAATTATGAGCTGTAGCCTAGCAGCCATATGAATTTGGCTATGGATTTGTGATGAGTCGGAGAATGAAACATCGTGTCTTAAGATCAACTCCTATGAATAAAATTAGCAATCCGCATAAACCCAAATTTTTGTAGATCCGTTTTATTAATGCCCATGAGCTAAGAAAAAACATGAACGAAAGGACCAAGAATGATTTTTTTCAGTAAACTGAGTGCTGTACTGCACATGATATTAAAATCTCGCTACAAGACTTTAATGCCGAGATAAGGAGGGAGAACGTCTTTGGTTCGAAGGTCAAAAATTTAGCCCCCACCGTCCGTTAAAGGATTGTGGCTAACAGATTTCGCCGCTGTCTGTTACCAGCGCCAGATTCAAATGCAAATTTTGCCCATGAACATTCCACTAGGGAACAGGGGGCAAACTTCTCACATATCAATGAGTGCAGTTCGATTCAAGTTTATGCTCAATGATAAGGGGCCTCCTTTTTATAGCCGAGTCCGAACGGCGTGCCGCAGTGCGACACCTTTTTGGAGAAAAATTTTACATGGCATAGTACCTCAAAAATGTTGCCAGCATTAGGAGGGGAAAACCTCCGCTGAAAATTTTTACTGATGGTCTCGCCAGGATTCTAATGCAGGCGTTCAGCGTCATAGGCGGACATGCTGTTCTCTGCGCTACGGTGGCCTCCATTGTCATATTCACAAAGTCACATGGTTGCTTTCGTTTCAGGAAGAGAGAAACAGACCAAATTGATAACGTTGTCATAGCGGAGTAAGGAGGAATAATTTGGCAGTGGAGGCCAGAGAACTGCCGTCAATAAACTTTGCATGATCTGCATTGTTTGGGTGTCAGGCCATAGCAGAGTAAGGGGGAACGATTTGGCAGTGAATGCCAATGGACTGCCGTCAATAAATTTCATTAACCCGAAGCTTTTCGGGTCGATGGAGTCCGTTTAAAGGGTGTGGACACCGAACGCGCATGTGGAACAGAGAAACGGTTGGTGGGACGAGGAAAATACTAAAGAGACATCCGGATCGTGAGAAGACGAGACTATTACTGCAAGGAAGTAAGGAGGAGGTCAGTATAGCTTTCGGTATCATAACGGGACATTTAAGACTAGGAGCTCCTTATGCAAGATCGGTGTGGCAAGTTCCAGCATGTGTAGGACATGCGGTAATGATGATGAGACGCTGTAGCATTTCCTATGTCATTGCCTGGTTTTGCCGGTACTTAGGTGGGGATTCTACCAGACATGAACCAACTTAGGGACGTGCTATGGAAAATAATTACGAATATTTTTTTTTATTTAAAAAAATAAAAGATTTTATTTTCTTATACCCTACACCACTACTGTGGTACAGGGTATTATGACTTAGTTAATTTGTTTGTAACACCTAGAAGGAAGAGAGATAGACCCACTGATAAGTATAACTATCAACTCAGAATCACTTTCAGAATCGATTTAGCTCTGTCCGCCTGCCTATCTATCCGTCTGTCCATGTTAACTTCTGTACAAAGTACAGAACGCAATTTTCATCCGATCGTCTTGGGATTTGCACAAGCATTTCCTTGGGCTTAGAGACGAAACCTGTTGAAATTGGAAAAAATCGGTTCAGATTTGGATATAGGTCCCATTCATATGATCGTCCGATTTGGACTAAAATTGCAATTTTATGGTCATTTGTAAACCGATTCTCACGAAATTTTGAACGACGAATTTTCTTATAAGTATCGACATTATTGATACATTTCATAGAAATCGGTTCAGATTTAGATATAGCTTCCATATACATGTTGGTCCAATTTGGTCTAGTATTGTAAAAATTTGGTCATTTGTTAACCGATTCGTACGAAAATTGGCACAATGGATTCCCTCATGACTTCCGGTTTTGCTATTGAATTGAATGGAAATCGGTTCAGATTAGGATATAGCTCCCATATAAATTTTCGTTCGATTTTGAATGATACTCAATAATTTACTAAATTGTTAACCGATCTGCACAAATTTTGACCTGGTTTCCCTTAAAATCATTCTACATTGCTAAAGCATATTTGCCCATGAACTTTCCATTAGGGAACAGGAGCAAACATCTCACATATCTCTGAGTGCAGTGCGATTCAAGTTATGCTTAATGATAGGGGACCTAGTTTTTATAGCCGAGTCCGAACTGCGTGCCGCAGTGTGACACCTCTTTTGGGAGAAGTTTTTAGATAGCACAGTACCTCAAAAAATGTCTCCTGCATTAGGAGGCGATAACCACCGCTGACAAATGTTTCTGATGTTCAAGCCAAGATTTGAACCCTGGCGTTCAGCGTCATGCGCGTCATATTAACCACGGCGCTAAGGTGGCCTCTAAGGTGGCTGCTACATCTTACATCTCTTTAAAGTCATACTCTCTGCCTTTGCGAAAAGAAAATAAACAAACAAATCCAATCAAACAATCGTTGAATAATAATCACGCATTGCTCGCTCGCTGACTCTTCTTCTTATTGTTGTTGTCGCCGTCTTCTTCTTGGTCGTAGTCGTTGTCGTTCTCCTGGTCGTAACCCTAAAACTATCGCTCTACGGTTCACAGTTCTAAATCTGGCAGATCTGTGATACAAAATTCAGCACTTCTTGGCCAGAAATCTTTTTGCCCTTGGAGTTTCCTGTTTTTTTTCCTCCCACATGTCAAAACACTGTGATGGATCATGCGAACCAATGTTATATACGAATATGTAGGGGGACCAGACATGCTGGCAAACAATGCTGGCATTTAAATTAAAAAGTAATGAAAGATTGGCTGTTTGTTGTCTGTGCTACTACAAAGCATACAAATCGACACACACACTCACAATCACAAAACAAACCAAAGTTTTAACGCATAAAGTAATAAAGTTTAAACTTTTGTGGCGAAAAGGCAAAACGAAAAAAAATCTCTCTTTATAACAAACGCACAAGAGACTTGCCAAAAAAATAGACGATCAAACTGATTTGTTTTTGTTATGTCCATGAAAATAGTAAAAAAAAAATAAGGCACAAATGTTAAACGCAATACTTCCGCAAAAAAAAAACAACAAACTAAAATGCACAAAAACCATAGTCTATCATAACAAAAACAACAACAAGAGACCCCTCTCTCTTTCTCTGGGGCTTCTTGTTGAGTGAGCTTTGCGAATATTTGCTAGCACACAAGCCTTGCTACTAACAGACAGACACCCACATTCAAAAAAAAAAATCTTCTTTAACAACATTGTGCTAGGCCACCATTCTTCTTCTTCTATAGTTGTTGCTGCATCTAGCCTTCTCTCTCTCACTCTGCCATTTAAAGGGAGGTAGCCAACAGCATGCTAAGAGTTTTGTCGATGTGTGTAAGTGTGTGCGTGTGAGTGTAGTGAAGAAACTAGACAAATCTGCAATTGTTAAAACCATAAATAAAACCGCAACATAATCACAAACGGAACGATCGATGATTGTTGTCACTTTTTGACAGCAAACGTACGAGCAGCACTGGCAACAACAACAACGGCATACGATATCTCACACCCACTAACATTGCCACTCTCACAGCAGGCAAAGAGCAGACCTCTTTCTGTATTAAATTTAATAAAGGCACCACATATGCCTTACATTCATTGTGATGTGTGTGCGTACACATTAACTACTCTTGTTTACGTTAGTTTCCACACTTTTATGTGCTCTCTGACTCTCAGAGCAGGGAGATAGATACAGGTCCTAAAGAGCCTAATAAATGCAGGCGTGCATTACGAATGATAGCAGCCGTCGTCGATACGTTACGGCCAACAGCCAACTGATGATGATGAGATGCAAGAAATTATAACAACACTAACAAAGAATGCAATTCGATTTTGTTATTGTTTTTTATGTTTTTGTGGTTACTGCAAGTGCTGGGGTTAAAGCCTTAACACAGAGGTGTGAATGAAATGTCAGTGGCCATGCAAAAAGGAGATAGAAAGATAACAAAAGCTAGCCTAAGACAAAATGCATGCAATTTCACACATGGCAATTTTTGCAGCCTCTTATGAAACTCATTGACTGAGAGGCTATAAAGGGAGAGAGAGAGAAACGACACTAATGTATGTTACAAAGAGAGGAGAGTTAAGGCATTGCCAGCTCAAAATGTTTTTAGGAATTAACCAACATATAAATTACGCCCCTTTTGCTTGAACAAGAAAGAGAGTAAGTTCTGTTCTGTTTATAGGTGAGGCTATCTCTTTCTCTCTTAGTGCAGCATGGGTGAACAACCATTTTTGTGTTTCCTCTTCGTTGCTTGCTGCTCCTACTCAACACCCCTTGGCAATTTAAAAAAACCTGTTCACTAACAGTCCTCTCAACATTTTGTAGTTGTCTTTTTCTTTCACATGGCTCTTGACGGCATGAGGTGTTACTGGCAATGGTATGTTTGTGTTGCTTCGATAACATTCCCCGGTTCCCATGCACATTCAGTTGGTCTGTGACCGTTGAACGGACGAGAAACAAACGTAGTTGAGACAAGACAACGTATTTTGCGTGAGAGTGTAGGTTTTTGCTTTGATTTTTTACGACGACGTTTCTTCTTTAGATTTTCCGTGTGCCTGCGTGCGTGTGTGTGTGTGTTTGTGTAGAAGAGCTAGGCTCTTATTTTTTTGGGTGTTTTGTATACACGGACACGGTTGTACTACTTACCGTACTATCTATCTGAGATTCCGTTGCCGTTGCCGCCGCCGTCGCCGCTGTCGACAGAGCCACAAGGCAGAGCAGTGTTCAGAGAGTATCTGCCGTTGCGAAAAGAAAACAAACAAACAAATCCAATCAAACAATCGTTGAATAATAATCACACATCGCTCGCTCGCTGACTCTTCTTCATATTGTTGTTGTCGCCGTCTTCTTCTTGGTCGTTGTCGTAGTCGTCGTCGTCGTTGTCGTTGTCGTTGTCATTCTCCTGGTCGTAGCCCTAGAAGTTGTCGTAAGAAATCTACAAATCTTAAAATCAGTGCGTTATCATCGCCCAGCATATCACACAAAACAAAAATTGTTTAACGCTTTAACCACACTCACCACTCACTCACTCAAGTTACTCGCTCACTCACAACTCTCACAGTGATGTCGATGTTGTTGATGACCACGATGATGTTGAAGATGATGATGGTGATGGTGATTAGAATCTAACATCAAGATTTAATAAAACACATCAACAAATTAAATTCAAAAAGAAAATACCCACTAATAACCGGTGTAATCGTAAACCTGTCAAAGTGCACAAAAATAAATGAAAATATTTGCATAATAAATTAAACGCAAAACCGCAGCCGAAAACGAAAAAATTTATTGAATAAATTCAAAATAATAATTTAAACTATTTCGTTGGAAGAAGAAGATTAAGTGCCGTGAGAACCAAAATAAAGGAATTTTGGGAGTGAATATTTTAACAAGAATTAAACATAAATTAATAAAAAAAAAACAAAACATCAATGAAAAGTTAAAAATGCCTAAATCACATTTTTACAGAAACAAGTGTAGCACAACACATAAATTTCAAATGTTAAGCTCTTAAGCTTATAGTGTAAGCATGAAAAGATGGTTTTAAAAATTTTATAAGGATTAAAGAAATCAATACAAAACCTAGTGCAAGATTAAGTCGCCGACAATGCTGATTTTATGGAATTTTTTTGCAACACCGCAGGCAGTCATAGTCATATTCCAGTTGGAATTTTGACAAATGGTTTGTAGTGAAAGGAGAAAAGCTTTCACTGGTCTTTAGATGTAGACATTTTTGCGTCGGCTTTTGTTTGTTAAGGATTTGTAATGCCATGAGGAAAAATATTTTTATTTTTTTTTTATTTTATAGGGAAAATATGGCCTATAGGTTATAGTTGAAAAAAAAAATTATTTTTGCTCAAGAAAATTAATAGAAATAAAAATGATTTGTTTAGCGAGGAAGAAGCATTATTTAACTAAAATTTATTTTCTTCCATATAAACAAAATATTTGCTCTTTAAGAGTTTAGGTATTCAGTGTCCTCTGCCGGACATGCAATCCCGTTGGGCGGTGAGGCTTTTTAGGGAAGGGATAATTGCCCGCTCTAAAACCATTTTTTTTGTTCCTTAAATAAAGCGAGGACTTTAAATTCATTTTTCCATAAAATTTCTGTTTGATAGCTTCCAACTTGCAACACATTTATGAAGTTTATATCAAAAAGTTCAAATTTTTGATTTTGCAACTGCCATTTTGGCTCTACCCTTTTCTGCCCATCATCAGCGGGAGCTTTAATGAAAAGCTTCCAGCTGGCACTGATATCATATATGGCCTAAAAAACAACTGAAATGACTTCTTAAAAATCACTTCTTTGAATTGAGGGAAAACGCCAAACAATTATCAATTATGTTATCAGCAATCTATCACAACACTAACAGTGGATATTCGATAAGTAGGAAAGGTAACAAAATATTTCACAGCCATCGTCATAGGATAGCAAATTTGCCCATAAACATTTCAATGAGGAATACTTTCTCTCATATCAATGATAAGATTCTTATCCGCCTGTAGCGGACACCTCTTAGCTCAATGATAACTAGAGTCCGGAATTTTTATGCAAAATGGAAAATTTCTTTTCTATTATTTAACAAATACCGATGGTATTTGCCAATAAATATTTTTTTGTAAACTTATATTGACTTGAAAACTTCAATATACCAACGCATTTGCCAAATGATAGATGGAAAATTTTTGATTTTGCATAAAAATACGAACTCTAATGATAAAGGACCTCATTTTTGTCCAGTACGAATGGCTTGCCTCAAAGCAAATCCACTTTAATTAGTAGAGCTGTTTACACGGTTGATTAACTTAGGAAAATACCTAAGAAGTGTCGCCAGCTCTAGGAGGGGATAAATTACCGCCGCTAAAAACTTTTTCTGATATACTGGCCAGGATTTGAACCCAGGCGGTCGGCTTCAATGGTGAACATGCTAACCTCCCATAGAAAGGTTATACTTATTAAGTCACTCCACTTGCAGCACATCTATATAGTCATATTTATAATCTAATAATGTCCCTGTATCTTTTAAAAAGCATAATTCCTACTGTCCCTAACTACTGATAGGTGAATTTTTAACAAAAATGCAAAGAAAAGAGTAAAACGCAGTTGCTTTGGTTCTTTTTATACAACAGAACTGTAATTTTGATGGTTGTAAAACAAGACCGGGGTTATGTCTTAATCCAGTTATGTGCGTGTGCCTTTTTGAAATTATAATTCCTACTGTCCCTATCTACTAACAGCGGAATTTATAGCAAAAAATCAGGGAAGAGGGTAAACTCCAATAACGTTGACCTTTTCATACCACAGAACTATAGTTTTGATATTTTTTGAGGCTCTAAACTTACCTAGTTATGTCCGTGTGTCTTTTAGAAGTTATAATTCCTACTGTCCCTATCTACTAAAAGCTGAATTTACAGCACAAAGTCCAGGAAAAGTCTTAAACGCAGTGGTATTGATTTTTTTATACAACAGAACTTTACTGATGACAGTTGTGAAACTTTAAATTGATCTAGTTATGTACGTGTGTCTTTTTGGAATTATAATTCCTACTGTCCCTATCTACTAACAGCTGAATTTATAGCAAAAACTCAGGGAAAAGGTTAAAATTCAATAACGTTGACCTACAGAACTATAGTTTTGATATTTTTTGAGGCTCTAAACTGATTCAGTTATCTCCATGTGTCTTTTAGAAGTTATAATTCCTACTGTCCCTATCTACTAAAAGCCAATTTCACAGCACAAAGTCCAGGAAAAGGCTAAAACGCAGTGGTGTTGATTTTTTTTTATACAACACAACTTTACTTATGACAGTTGTGAGACTTTCAATTGATCTTGTTATATCCGTGTGTCTTTTTTAAAACTATAATTCCTACTGTCCCTATCTACTAACAGCTGAATTTATAGTAAAAACTCAGGAAAACAAAAAAAGTTTAAAACGAAGTTGGTATGAGTTTCATATCTATCGTTTTTATATGTTTGATAGCTGTTAAATTCTAAATTAATCTAGTTATATGAGGCCATCTAATAGAAAGTATAATTCCTACTGTCCCTATCTACTAGCTGGTTCAAGAAAAAGGTTTAAATGCCTAAACGTTGACTTTTTTATACCACAGATTTACAGTTTTGATAGTTTTAAAACTCTAAATAGACACAGTTATCTCCATGTGCCTTTGAAAAAAAATATAATTCCTACTGTCCCCATCTACGAATAACTGTATTTACAGCAAAAAGTCTAGGATTAGGCTAAACCGTAGTTGCTGACTTTTTTATACCATAGTTTTGAAGTTTTGATAGTTTTAAAACTCTGAGTGGATAAATTTATCTCCATGTGCCTTTGAAAAAAATTACAATTCCTACTGTCCCCATCTACTTATAACTGTATTTACAGCAAAAAGTCTAGGATTAGACTTAGTTATGTTGGTTTTTTTCATACAACAGAACCATCGCAAATGCAAAATTTGCCCGTGAACATTCCATAAAAAAGCAAGGGCAAACTGATGAGTTGCGAGACTGATTGAAGTTTAGTGTTGTCTGCTTTGAGGCCAACGTAGCGTAGAGGTTAGCATTTCCGCTGAACGCCTGGATTCGAATCCTGGCGAGAGCAACAGAAAAAATTTTCGGCAGTGGTTTTCCCCATGCAGCATTTGTGAGGTGTTTTGCCATTTAATAATTCTCTCCAAAGAGGTGTCGCTCTGCGGCACTCCATTCGGACTCGGCTATAAAAAAGATTCCCCTTATCATTGAGCTTAAAACTTGAATCGGACTGCACTCATTGATGTGTGAGAAGTTTGCTCCTGTTCCTTAGAGGAATGTTCATGGGTAAAATTTGAATCTGATCGGCATGTCGCAGTGCGACTCCTCTTTGGAAAGAAGTTTTTACATGGCATAGCACCTCACAAATGTCGCCTGCATTAGGGGGGGATAAGCACCGCTGAAATTGTTTTCTGATGTTCTCGCCAGGATTCGAACCTAAGCGCTTAGCGATGGTTGCAAAACTCGAAATGGATCTAGTTATGCCCATGTTCCTAATTACCGTACCTATTGTCCCTATCTACTAAGAGCGGAATTTATAGCAAAAATTCGGGGAAAATGGTTGTTGTTGTGCCACATTTTCATGTGGAGGTTGAAAATCCTCGTCAAGAAGCTCCTGTAGATGAGCTAGCTCATTCCGGTCCAAGAGACCGATCGCCGCGGGAACAGGGTGGCCATTGGTTAAATATAAAGGCGCCAATAACCCGCCTTGTCATAGGCCAACATCACAGGCATTTAGTATTTGTGCAAAGCCGGTGCCGCCTGGCCTCTCACTGAGACTCTCGAAATAGATCTAGTTATGCCCATGTTTCTAATTACTGTACCTATTGTCCCTATCTATCAACAGGAGGAATTTATAGCAAAAATTCGGGGAAAATGGTTGTTGTTGTAGCCACATTTTCATGTGGAGGTTGAAAATCCTCGTCAAGAAGCTCCTGTAGATGAGCCAGCTCATTCCGGTACAAGAGACCAATCGCCGCGGAAACATGGTGGCCATTGGTTAAATATAAAGGCGCCAATAAGCCGCTTAGTCATGTCGAGCATCATAGGCACTCAGTATTTGTGCAAGAGCCGGTGGCGCCTGGCCTCTCACTGAGACTCCTTGCTCGATACCGCTAATTGTCCGCTACTGCCATTGCAGCTACTTCGAATGGAGCATTCCATTATCCGCATTCTGTGGATTTGCCCGTTCGCTCGGAGCTAAATTTTTCGTAACGACTGCCGTTGCAGCTTCTCCGTATGAAGCATTCCATTATCCGCATCCTGTGGACGTGCCTGGTAACTTTTCGTTATAGCCATGAACACCACACCGACCCGACCTCAATCTTCCAGCCTGTGTGCATTCCACTATCCGCACCCTGTGGACGCGCCCGGTAGCTTACAGCTTCTCGTGATAGCCATGAACACCACACAGTTCGGACCTCAATGTTCCAGCCTGTGTTATGATGATTCCTACTGTTCCCATCTACTATCAATGCATTTTTCATGAATTGAGTGATCACATTACCCTTTTTTGTGTTATTCTTTGCCTAGTAAAGTCGTACTGGATATATCAAGCCTAACTAAAAAGAATTTTTGTGGCATAATGCTAAGTATATCTAAACACAAAACTAATAAAGTGGTATGATTCCCATCAATCCTAGCCACTATGAATACATCTTTCATATCAATGGAACAATGCCAAGCGATAGGCACTTCGGGTACTAACCAGCATGGTTATTATCTATTTTTTATCATTTAAGTTAACTTCGTAATTAAAGCTTCCATATGAAGCCCCATATCAATACTCCAAAATATTTTCTTAGTTTGAAATCAAGAAGATCTTGGCATGATTCCTACTGTCCCCATCTACTATCAGTAAATTTATAGAAAAGAGCAAGGACGCGAGCTTTAAATCTGTTTTTTTTTTTATCATATTCGTAAATAAGGGCAAGCATTACGCATTTCTTAACATGCCTCTTATGATGAATATGAAACTCTGGGTTCAATTCCTGGTGAGGGCATCAAAAAATATCTTTTATCCGTGAAAATCTTCTCAATATGTTGTAATCTTATGATGATTTTATGATAATAGTCTACTCGTAGTTGGGAGAGCATTGCTTCTTGAACCTTAAAGATGCTATATACAGTCACATATCAGTTTTCCAAAATATTTTCATAGTTTAGAGTGAAGAAAATCAAAATTTGTAACGAATAATTTGGCATGAATCCTACTGTCCCCATCTACTATCAATGAAATTATAGGACATATAGCTTTTAATCTACAATTTCATAACTTTCATAGCAAAAGGGCAACGAAAGAAGATATAGCTCTATAAAAATAATTCATATACCATACATATCATAGCTATTATGCAAAATTCATATCAGTTGATAGTAGGTATGGGACAGTAGGAATTCGGTCACTTGAAAAAAAAAAAAATTTTTTGGCATCAAAATTTTAGATGGCGGTATAAAAAAATGACATCAAAAGTCTTAACGAAATTGTCAAAGTAAGCTCATTAGAAATTTTTGTTTCTGATCTCATCCGGCACCATTCCTACAGCGCCTATGCAAATTGCTAATTTTGCCCATGAACATTCCGCTAAGGAACAGGAGCAAACTTCTCAAATATTAATGAGTGCAATCCGATTCTAGTTTAAGTTCAATGATAAGGGACCTCCTTTTTATAGCCGAGTCCGAATGGCGTGCCGCAGTGCGACTCCACTTTAGAGAGAAGTTTTTACATAAATGAATGTTGTCAGCATTAGGAGGGGAAAGCCACCGCTGAAATTTTTTTCTGATGGTCTCACCAGGATTCGAACCCAGGCGTTCAGCGTCATAGTCGGAAATGCTAACCTCTGACCTACGGGGGTATGTTTAAGGACGAGGTGCACGTACTAACAGAGTGCCCGTATAATTCGGTCCTTAGGGATTTAGACGCTATGGGTATATCCTTAAGAGAGGGGGTGTGGAATTTGACCATGGCCTTGTTGGACTCTAAAACCGTTGCGAGTTTGGTCTTCTTTGCGAAGGCGGTCTTTGATAGGAGAATGATGTTTGGGGTACGGTGATAGGCCTCTGGCGAGTCGTCCGATGGTTTGGTGCTTGATGTTTGTCCGATTTTTGTGTGCTCGTTCGTTTTTTGTCCGCAGTGGGAAGTGTCTGTTCTTGTCCGTCCGATGTTGTCCGTTATGTCCCAATTTTTTAGAGCGCACAACAAGCCGATTACTGGCTTAGGTGTACGACCATAGTGGCATGAGGCGGATTTATATCTGCACCCTCTTTTCGACCTAACCTAACCTATGTCTCTAGAAGGAGTTGTCCGTTTTTGTCCGTATAGGGTTACTGTTCGTGTTGGGTATTTTTTCCGTTCAGATCCGTATTGAATTTTAGTCCGCTTTGGTTTTAGGGGGGTCGGGGAAATGGCTTTGGCGGTTTTCCTTTTAGGTGACTAGTTCGGAACTGTTTGGAGTTCAACTTGTAGTAGCTTCGGCTACTAGGTCTGTCCGAAGTCCTTAATCTGTTACCACGGGAATCGGGAGCCACTGGGATTTCGATCCCAGCCCGACTATGGTGAGGACCCATTGGGGAGAAATGTGGTGGCTGTGGTTTGGACCCAAATCGCGGTTATATTGCAAGCTCAATGTGGAGTTGCATTGCAATCGGGTAAAGTGACCCATAGATCGGGAGCCCCTGGGATTTCGATCCCAGCCCGACTATGGTGAGGCCCCAGTGTGGAGTAACGTAGTGGCTGTGGTTTGGACCCAAATTGCGGATAGATCGCAAGCTCGATGTCGAGTTGCATTGCCATCGGGTAAAGTGAGCCATAGATCGGAAGGAGTTTTAGATAGTGCTCCGCTCCTAACCAAAGGGGAGAGAACGACCAGATAACGTGGTATTGAATTGGTACACATGCATAGCCTTGACTATGTGTGGGTGCTTTGGTCGACGCATTATATTCATCCGGGGTTAAGAGCCCTGCAGGATTGACCCAACACGGCAGGTGACTGCATTAAACACCATTCGGACTTTTCGCTTTCTATTGCCCCACAGGGGACCCTTAGGTTCGCGGTCCGAAGTGGAAGATTGAGGCTACCCAGGTATTGTGTTGCTTTGGGTTGTTCCTTAAAAATTAGTTCCGTGGCTACGAAATTTGCTGTTTTAACTGATATTTCGATGACGAATAAAGGTTTTGTGCAATTTATTTGTCGGCATGAAGAGACGGATTGTAAGAAGGTGAAGGATGGCCAGGAATTAAAGGTTGGAAAGCTGGAGGAAGATGGTTGAAGCGATGAGACAAAAGATGGATGAGAAGTTAGTAGAGTCATCGAGAAGGTCGGTGAGTTGAGGGCTGCTGTACCGTTTGGAAGATTTACACCCACACGACCAGGTCCGAAGACTAACCGATCACTTTTCGATGACTCTACTAACTTCTCATCCATCTTCTGTCTCATCGCTTCAACCGTCTTCCTCCAGCTTTCCAACCTTCAATTCCTGGCCGTCCTTCACCTCCTTACCCTCCGTCACTTCATGTAGGTGGATGTATGGAAGTTCCTGTTGGTTTGGATGTTTTTCTCACGGTGTCGCTGCTACTCCTTTTGATTAGCAGAGTGTGTACCGTGTTGTGTGAATGTTTCGGTGGCATTACTGTTTTCAGTCTTGTGCCAAGTCGTTTTGGGTTATGCAACCTGCTTTCTGATGGTTCTGTTTGTGGTGTGGTGGTTTGCTACGAGATGGTACTTCCATCATCCCACTTGGTGGCCAGTCCGGAACCGTTTTGTAGTTCAACTGGAAGTAGTTGGTCGACGTTGGCGAACCAGAGTCCTTAATCTGGTACCACGGATGTCAGGGGCTCCTGGCACTTTGGTTACAGCCTGACTATGGCCAGGCCCCAGTTGTGAGCAACGTGGTGGCTGTGGTATTCACCTAAAATCGCAGGATGATGGTTGTGTTTGTGGTGTTGCTACAGGATGGTGCCTTGGTGACCAGTCCGAAACTGTTTGTAGTTTAACTGGAAGTAGTTGGTCGACGTTGGCGGACCAGAGTCCTTAATCTGGTACCTCGGGTGTCAGGAGCTCCTGGAACTTTGGTTACAGCCTGACTATGGTGAGGCCCAAGTGGAGAGTAACGTGGTGGCTATGGTTTAGACCTAAAATCGCAGGAAGGGCAGTTGTTGTTCGTTGTTGTGATGCATGTAATCAACCGGATGCCCTGACCCAGAGATCGGAAGGAGTTCCAGATGGTGCTTTTTCCATAACCAAGGAAGAGATCACGTTTAAACTACGTGGGCTCGAAGTGGTATTCATGCTAGCTTCGACCATGTATGGGGGCGTTGGTAGACGCATTATATTCACCCGGGGCTAAGAGTCCTGCAGGATTAAGACAACATGGCAGGTGACTGCATTAAACACCATTAGAACTTGTGTCTATCTACTAACTCCTAAATTTAAAGTGATAAGAAAAAATGTGCTAAGTTTAACCGTGCCGAATCTTGGGATCACACCACCATGGATTCTGTAAAAAATGTCCACTAACAAACTTACCTGAAGACAACTGCGTGTTTTACGTACGAAATTTTTGCCAAATCAGGCACAAATTTAATAATCTAGGTGCCGTAGAAAACTATTCGGGGAGTCTATTTATATGGAAGTTATATGAAGTTATAGACCGATTTAAACCGACCTCTAGTTGCGACCTCTAGAGGCTCAAGAAGTCAAGATCCCAGATCGGTTTATATGGCAGCTATATCAGGTTATGAACCGATTTGGACCTTATTTGGCACAGTTATTGAAAGTCTTAATAAAATACGTCATGAAAAATTTCAGCCAAATTGGATAGGAATTGCGCACTCTAGTGGCTCAAGAAGTCAAGATTCAAGATCGGTTTATATGGCAGCTATATCAGGCTATTGACCGATTTAAACCTAACTTAGCACAGTTGTTGGAAGTCATAGCGAAACACGTCGTGCAAAATTTCATTCCAATCGGATAAGAATTGCGCCCTCTAGAGGCTCAAGAAGTCAAGACCCATGATCGGTTTATATGGCAGCTATATCAGGTTATGGACCGATTTGAACCATATTTGGCACAGTTATAACATGTCATAACAAAGCAGGTCATGCAAAATTTCATTCCAATCGGATAATTAATGCGGCTTTTAGAGGCTCAAGAAGTCCAGACACAAGATCGGTTTATATGGCAGCTACATCAAAACATGGACCGATATGGCCCATTTACAATCCCAATTGACCTACACTAATGAGAAGTATTTGTGGCAAAATTTCAAGCGACTAGCTTTACTCCTTCGAAACTTTGCGTGCTTTTGACAGACGGACGGACAGACGGGCGGACAGACAGACGGATGGACAGACATGGGTTCTCAGACTATTATTTCGAGTAGTTACAATCGGAATGACGAAATTAGTATACCCCCATCGTATGGTGCAGGGTATATAAACTGCATTAATTTCCAACAAATTAAAACGTGGTGAGTTCGAACGGATCGAAACTTGGGAACTCACAAACATTTCTTTCTCTACTAAAAAATTTACACAAATTAACTTAGTTGAAGAGTTCAGGCATTCTTTCAATATAACATTTCTTGGGTCCGCGGAGGACTAATTGGAATAATGGCTTATATAATACTAGCCGAACCGTACCCACTCCGCTGCTCTTTCTTTAACTCTCTAATATGGCACCTCTGACATTTCCCTCAAATATGGATATGAAATACTTGCTGCACTTCCTCAACCCTTTAACTTGAGCCCCATATTGCCAGTGCCGGTAAATATGAACCCTTTGTAGTGCGTTTTGGGTCTGGGGCGTCCACCTGCACTGAAAATAGATATCAAATTCGTTTTTTATTCCCAAAGTAAATGAATTTCAGTTTAGAGTGGGCTTTGGGGTATGCCCTACCCCAAAACACTTGGCTCCAAAATTGGATATCAAATTCGTTTTCTACTCTCAAATACCTTTCATTTGAGTCCCATATTGTCATCTTGGGTCAAATAACCCGGTTGACGTATATTTGGGAGGAAAAGCGCTACCTAGACTTGAACGCAAATTTTAATGTCACATTCGTAATTTACTCTCTAATATCTTTCATTTGAGTCCCATAGAGCCATGGTCGGCTAATATGCCCATTTGGGGATATTTTGGGCTGGGTGACCTCCCATTACTTGGACCTAATGTTTTATGCCATATTTGTAATCTACTGCCTAATACTTTTCATTTGAGTCCCATATTGACATGAATTTCAAATATATCTGTTTGGAGAAGTTTTGGGTTGGGAGGGCCGCTGGGTACATGGACCCAAATTTTATTACCATATTCATTTCCTGTTCTCCAATACCTTTCATTTGATACCTTTATTGTGCCCATCGCACCACTTTCCGTAGGGTCCGTTATTCACCCTTTATTCAAAAATTATATAGCCTATGTTTCCTTCCAGACAAACGTACACAATCTATGAAAAATTTTTTTCCTACTTCCTAACCATATTCGTAATCTACTCCCGAATACCTTTCATTTGAGTCCCATATTGTCCTTATCGGTGCACTTTTGATTTTGGGTGGTGTTTTTGAGGTAACGGTGGAGGGTCCCAAAAATACCTCCACCGTTACCTCAAAAATACCTCCTTCCGTTATCAATAAATTATAAGCCCTATTACTACTTCCTGACCATATTCGTAATCTACTCCCGAATACCTTTCATTTGACTCCCATATTGTCATGATCATCAAATAAACCTATTTTAAGGGGTTTTGGGGCTGGGGCGGCCCCCAGGTACTTGGACCCAACTTTTATTATGAAATTCGTTTTCTACTCTTCGATACCTTTCATTTGAATCCCCTATTGTCCCGATCGGTGCAATTTTATTTTTCGATAGTACTTTTGGGTTAAGGGGAGGGTCCGCCCCCCCTCCTGATATCAAAAAATTATACAGCCTTTGTTTGCTTCCAGACAAACCTACACAATCTGTGAAAATTCCAAGGTTATCGGTTTAGTCGTTTTTGAATCTATACGGATCGAACAAACACAAACTGAATTTTTTTATTGTAAGATTGGACCATACCTTCCACGGGTTTTTGAAGTCATGAAAAAACCACTTCTTCCGCAATTTAATCCAATTTGAATAATAATTGCGATTTCTAGGGGCCCAAGATCAATCAAGTGGAGGGACCATTTTATAAGGGATTTATATTAAAACCGTTATGGTCCATTTGCAATCCTGAATGACTTTCACTCGCCTCAGTGTATAATGCACTACTACAACAACAATAATCTTCAGCCATAGAAGTATCAGTGCAAAATTTCAAGGGTATATCTGTATTTATTCGGTCACTAGCGTGATTTCGGAGGGATGGAAGGACATGACTACCTCAAGTTCATCCTAGTCGCAGCTCAAACGGTATGACTAGATTAGTAGTAGTACCCCTCCCATGGCGTTGGGTATAAAAACTAAACATTTGTTTCGAAATAATCACCGTTCCACTGTCTATTTTCATTATTTCTTGCCTCTGTTTGAATTCCACGTTTTGAATTGCCCAGACAGCTAACAAATAGAGTATTGACGTTCCAATTCTTATCATTTTAATGAAAATTGTTAAAAATCGAAATCATTTAGAAAAACCCAAAAAAAAAAAACAAAAAAAAAATGTTGAGAATCAACAACATACGGCTGTTATCAATCAACAAATATACACTAAACAAACAACAACAACAACTAACAATTCTTACACTTCTTCTTTTCCAAGTTAGCACCTTAGAGCAGAGAAAAAAAAAAAACTTAAGTAAAAACAGATAACGGCTATCAAAATCGATTGTAGACCGTTTGTCAAAAAATACCCAAAAATAAATACACAAAGAACTTCTTAATTCTCAAAAGGGGCAGGGGGTATGGGGAAAGTGCAAACACCATACAATGCAGTGTGCAATTGAACATAAACTACCAAACAAAAAAAAAAAAAAAAAAACCAATGCCTCATATCTATCAAATTTAAAGAACTGCCATATGCGTTAGAAATGAATAAAAAAAAAAAAAAAAACAAGTCCAGTTTAGATTGGAAACTGTCAAATATTTGCTGAGCTACCTGTCATTAACAAATATTTGTCATCTTTTTTGTTCCACGATGATACCGATAAGGCAATGAAGGTATCTTGGCAAGGCAGATAGGGCAAAAATCATATTAGGAAATTATAAAACAATCGAACGATTCGATAGATATACTCAACACATACACAGACACAGTTGTCGTATCTCTGAATTGGTTAAGGAATGTTATCATTCTAGTATCTAGAACTAACTTCTTTTAATATTTTCACTTTTTTTGATTGAATCAAAAGGACTGTCGTTCAATAACGTACAGGTGATAAAGTAATTTTGGGTTAACACTAACAACAACATCAATAGAAGTCGTAAAAAGTAGAAATACAGTTATATCTGAAACCCTAAGGAGTCCCAGTAGTTCAATAGAATTAGCCTTGGCAAAGAGTAAAAAGGCAGAAGAAGAAGGCAACTAACCAGAACGGTATCATAGGCGGCCTAGACATCCTAGTCATAAATCTTCCAACACTGGTCACCAACAAACCCAGCACACAAAACGCCCACCCAAACTAGAGTTTGAATGTCTGTCTGTCCGTCCGTCTGTCTATCCCAAGGCGTCTGCTGGCCTGAAGAACAATAAACCTTACAACTCGCTAACTTTAATGTCTCCCAGTGTGCAGGTGACACAATCAGTATACATGGTAATAACAATAACAACGACAACAACAACAACAACACTAGGCAACCTTAGCGCCAGCCACCAGCAGCCAGTCAACCTCTAAAGGCGACATAAAACAAGATCTTTTGTTTAAAATTATCCCTAAAAAAAACTGAAACTGAAACTAAACACTCCAACAATAGAACAATCAAATGTGGTAAATACACCACAAAAAAAAAAAAGATACACAAATTCATGGCAGGCTATTGTCTTGGCCCGCTCTCTCTCTCGCTCACTATCCGTTTCCACTATCACTTATTTTGGTAAGGCTTGTTGTTCTATTCTTGTAAAATCTCTACAAGGATAATAATATGGCCAGCATCGAATATCCAATTGACACCATGATAATAACAAGCGAAAAATTGCACACTTATTTTTTGTACAGGAAAATAGGCATTCCCTTGTCTGTCTGTCTGTCCTCATGGCTGTGTGTGTTTTGTATGATTTCAAATCCTCTTCAGCCATAAAAAGTCAATTGTAAATCTAACCGCAGTTGTTTAATCAAACAAAGGCCCATAAACAAAAGGCTAAGGTGAAGTACATAGGTCTTAAATCGAGAGATAAAGAAATTAAAAATAAAAAAAATCTTAAAATGGAACAGATGGTGAAAAATAGGGAATTTAATGATTGGAAGACAAATTCAAGAAATTTTTATAAAGATTTTGAAATAGGGACAAAACTGGGAAAGTATCTGATATTGATATGAGTGGAAAGTGAAGGTCGCCATAGAGCAGAGGTAAGCCTATCTGATTATGACACTGAATGTCTGGTTTCGAATCTTGGGAGAATATTAGAAAATTTTTCAGCGGTGATAATCACCTTCTAATGGTGGCAACATTTGTGAGGTACTTCTTCTCCCCAAAGCGGTATTGCACTGCGACAAGCCTTACGGACTAAGCTATAAAAGAAGGCCTCTTATCATAGAGCTAAAACTTGATTCGGACAGCACACATTGATATGTGATAAGTTGGGATGAAAAGAAAGCTCTGATTGCTTAGATAAAAAAAAATATATGTGTATAACAGTTAACGTAAAAGTGTTATACATGAATATAAATTTGTAAATTTTCTATTCAATCTGCTAACTAAATGTTGTGAAGTGATTTTGTCTCCGCATGGCTGGGATGAGAAGAAAGCTCTAAATGCTTAGTTAAAAAAAATATGTGTATAACAGTTATCGTAAAAGTGTTATACTGTTATACATGAATATCAGTTTGTAAATTTTCTATTTAATCTGCTAACTAAATGTTTTGAAGTGATTTTGTCTTCGTATAGCTGGGATGAGAAGAAAGCTCTGAATGCTTAGTTTAAAAAAATATGTGTATAACAGTTAACGTAAAAGTGTTATACTGTTATACATAAATATAAATTTGTAAATTTTCTATTCAATCTGCTAACTTAATCTTTTGAAGTAATTTTATCTCCGTATAGGTGCAATGCAATGAAAGCTCTGATTGCTTAGTTCAAAAAAATATATGAATAACAGTTATCGTAAAAGTGTTATACTGTTATACATGAATATAAGTTTGTACATTTTCTATTCAATCTGCTAACTAAATGTTTTGCAGTAATTTTGTCTCCGTATAGGTACAATGCGATGAAAGCTCTGATAGCTGAGTTAAAAAAAAATATGTGTATTACAGTTAACGCAAAAGTGTTATACTGTTATAAATGAATATGAGTTTATAAATCTTCTATTTAATCTTATTAGGTATTTTTAAAACTGCATAGAAAGTGAGTTCAAGCTGTTGGTTAGTGTCATATATATAACAGTTGACGCTGAACTGTCATACTGGAAAGTTTTTTTTTTATTAGGACCTAATAGGATTTTGAAACGACTTTGATGTGTAGAAGTGGTTTTGTATCGACAAAAGTAAGAGTAAAACTGCATGGAAAGTGAGTTCACGCTGTGAGTTAGTGTTATATATATAACAGTGTATAAAAGATAACAATTAACTGTCATACTGGAATATTATTTTTTTATTAAGTCCTAATAGGTATTTGAAACGACTTTGAGGTTAAGAAGAGGTTTTGTATCGAAAAAAGTAATAGTAAAACTGCATAGAAAGTGAGTTCACGCTGTGAGTTAGTGTCATACATATAACAGTGTATAACAGTTAACGCTGAACTGTCATACATGAATATTATTTTTTTTATTAAGACCTAATAGGTTTTTGAAACGACTTTGATATTAAGAAAGGGTTGGGTCGAAAAAAGTAAGGGTAAAACTGCATAGATAGTGAGTTAGTGTCATATATAATAGTGTATAACAGTTAGCGTCATATATGAATATTATTTTTTTATTAAAATCTAATAGTCATACATGAATATTTTTTTTGTTATTAAGACCTAATAGGTTTTTGAAACGACTTTGATGTTAAGAAGTGGCTTTGTATCGAAAAAAGTAACAGTATAACAGTTAACGCAAAAGTGTTATAAAGTTATACATGAATATTGTTTTGTTATTTTTTTTAATTAGGTAGGTTTTTTGAAATTTCTTAAAGAAATTAGTTTCCGATGTAAGATAGTGGCTATATCACAAAATGAAGTGTATAACAGTTAACACGAATGTTTTATAGTACTATGCATGAATATTACTTAATAATAAAAAAAATAAAAAGGCTTTTTGAAACAACTTAAAAAATGAGTATATTCTTAAAGAATGTGATTTATATGTAAAAATAAGAGTGTATAACAGTTAACACAAAAGTGTTATACTGTTCTACATGATTATAATATTGCAAATTTTGTATTAGAAGTGTATAGTACCTTAGAAAAGTGACCAAACGCTATAGGAGAGAGACATAAATCTCAAAACAAACGTATAACAGTTTCCACAAAATTGTTATACTGTAATATATGAATATTAATTTGTAAAGTTTTTGATAAAACTTAATTAATATGAGTTAAAAATTGGGTCTACACTGTAAAACAGAGTTTTATATCATTTATAGCAAACAAGTTAGTGTATAACAATAACATATTGTTTTTAATAGACCATAGCATGTACAAAATTTTAAAATATTGTATTCATTTAATGCACTATAGAAAAACCCTTAGACTTTTGGTTTTATCCCAATATTCAAATTATCCCTGCTGTAAAATAACGTGGTGCCTTTAGCCTCTGGGCTCGAATCCTGGAAAGAACATCAGATAAAATTTTTGGCGGTGGAAATCCCTTCCTAATGCTGGCGATATTTGTGAGGTACCATTTGGTATGACAGCCATGTAGAAACTCCTCCACAAAGAGATGGCGCACTGTGACACTTCGTTCGGAACGGCTGTAAAAAGGAGTCCCTTATCATTGAGATTAAATTTGAATCGGACAGCACTATTTCATATCTGAGATGTTTGTCCCTCTTACCTAAAGGAATGTTTATGGGCTAATTTGTATTTACGAAACAAACAAGAATGGATTTGTTCTGAGGAAATTGTGCCACATGTCCATGCCTCCATTTTTTAGAACATGAGAGAAGTTTTTCTGCTCCCTAATAGAGTGTTTATGGAAAAATTGGCAATTCGCAATATCCGAATCAATTGATACTAATTTTGTAGTTTTCGGGGTTTAAGTCCTAATGATTGTGCCGACTGCAATCTTCCTTTTTCCTGAGCTTAAGGAAACATCGAACTTATTAAAGTTTTTTCTCCAAAATTTTGTTAAAGTTCCTCAAAGTTCGCTTTCGCTCATAGTCCACCGTGCGTCATGGCAATACAAATCCAAAGTATGATCGAATTGCCTGTTCTTTTATTTCCATGTGGACTTTTAAACTTTGTAGGAAAACAAAAAAAAAAAAAGAGTTTATGTCACAGATATAGGAGAGGATCATAAAACTAAACAAAATACCGCAGTGTGGTCCCCGACACAACGACGACATTGAAGTCCATAAATCACTTGAGAATAAAAGTCAAAATAGGTAAACAAAGGGCAACACTGATAGTGGATAATCAGAGAAAAAAGAAAAAAAGTAAATAACCGAAATAAATGAAAAGTTATTAAAAATTAAAAAAAAGTGGCCGAAATCTAGCAAGGAAACAAATAAACAAACAAACGACTAAGGTATGAGCAAATTTAACTGCTCCCGCGTTTTTTATAATCACCGTAAGGGGGAATTTTGTGAATAGTTTACGAGGTGAGGGCCAGTCAGCGAATATTGTGTTTAATGAGGGCAAATACAAAGATGATATCGCTCTGATAACAGGGATAAGCTGAAGATAGTGGTAAGAGTTGGGGGTAAAAACGAAAGAAAGTAAAAGATTAAACCAAAATGGTTATCGAACATTTTCTAGAAGATTTTTTTTTTAAGGAAAACATCTCCTTAAAGAAAATACTGTCATGAGGGTGTTCAAATCTTGGAAATAAACATCTGAGAAATTTTTCAACGGAGCATTTAGGCTTTCTAATGTTGGCTCTACAAGGAGAGGGAAAATTTGCAAATTTTATATCTTGAAAGGACACATATGAACTTGGCATCACTTTTTTTTGGTAAAATTTTTCGAAATTGTGAAAAAAAGTATTTTTCTTGAAAAAGCTCAGTAATAATACAATTTCTCACAACAATTTTATTAAGTGGTTGGAAAATTTAATTATTCTTGTTCTTCTTTCATCCACTTGGCATCACTTTTTGTGGTAAACTTTTTCGAAATTATGAAAATAAAGTAATAATACAATTTCTTACAAAAATTGTATTAAGAGGTTGGAAAATTGGGTTATTCCAAGTTCTTCACTTTTGTTGGACATCATTTTTATTATTTAAATTTTTTGTTTTATAAAATTTTTTCATCAACTTGGCAGCACTTTTTTTGGTAAACAATATACCAATACAATTTCTCACAAAAATTGTATTAAGAGGATGGAAAATTGAACTATTCTAAGTTCTTCAGTTTTGTTGGACAGCATTTTTATAACTAAAATTTTTTTTGTTTTTTTAAATTTTTTCATCAACTTGGCAGCACTTTTTGTGATAAACTTTTTCAAAATTATGAAAACGACGTAAGAATACAATTTCTTATAACAATTTTATTAAGAGGATGGAAAATTGAGCTATTCCAAGTTCTTCAGTTTTGTTGGACATCATTTTTATTATAAATTTTTTTTTTTTACAATTTTTTCATCCACTTGGCAGCACTTTTTGGAAATTTTATCAGAATACTTCATAATTCTAGGTTGCATTCCTACTTTGCCAAACCTGTTGTGTTCAAGTCTTCCTCATTTTCAATTCCTTAACATCACCTTGGCATCACTTTTCCTCTTAAAGATTTTTTTTTTATAAAATTCCACTTTTTTTTTTAATTATAGCCAATGATTGAATTATGGTTTCCGATGCGCTTTGATTTTATTCTCAATTCATTTATGGAAAGGCAATATATATTTTTCACTTGAAGGTTTTGTATTGAATTCGCCACCAAAGAAGCGGCAAAAACCGCATGCACAAAGGAATTCTAATTATATGAAGAAAAAAAAATTCAATGCTTGTTACTGTCAAATGTTTTAATAAAATTTATTTATTTTTTTTTTCTTTTCCTAACAACCGCACAGTTATAACACAACAACAACAACAAAATGAACAGTAAATGTACGAAAATAAATATAAGTAATAAATAAACAAGAATTAAAACCACAAAGAAAAAAATCATCGCAAAACAAGTTCGTAACGGAAAATACCATTAAAAGGCAACTTTAAACAAAAAACTCTACATTTTGCTTAATTTGCAAGAAAACAAAAAAAAACAGCAATAAATTGCTAAGAACTCCTTTTCCTAACGACCATAGTTGTTCAATAAAAAGCATCAAAATTATACTCGACATGGATATGACCTCTACAGCCGAAGCTGCTGCGCGCAGCTGGTATGATAATCCACGCCTGGTGTGCGGTGGTTCACCACAAACCAATGGTCTGGGCTCCTCGGCATCGGGTCTGGGCCATCATGGTTTGTCGGCGGGCTTGGGCTCCACAGCCGGAGGCAGCATGGGCTTAGGCGGTAGCGGCAGTGCCGGTGCCACCAGTGGCCTGGGCTTGGACACCAGCGATATGGGCGCCTTCTATGCATTGGAAAGTAATGGACATCACCGCAGATATTATCCCAGCTATCATCAACATGGTAAGTTCGAAAAAAATTAAATATAAAAAAAATTATTATAAAAAAATAAAAAAAAATTTTTAAGAAGTAAAAGCGTGCTAAGTTCGGCCGCGCCGAATCTCCTATGCCCTCCACCATGGATCGCATTTGTCGAGCTCTTGCCACGGTATCTCTTTTTAGGCAAACAAAGGATAAAAGAAAAGAATTGTTATGTTATTGGAACCATTTCAAGTGATGGTTCATTTCAGACCATAATTGAACTGAATATTGAAGACCCTAGTAGAAGTCATTGTGTAAAATTTCAACCAAATCTAGTAAGAATTGCGCACTTTAGGGGCTGAAGAAGTAAAATAGGGAGATGGGTTTATAGTGGAGTTGCATTAGGCTATAAACCGATTCATGCCATATTCGTAACTTTCAGCCATATTCACAAACTTTCAGCCAAATCGTATAATAATTCCGCCCTCTAGAGGCTCAAGAAGTCAAGACCCCAGAGAGGTTTATATGACAGCTATATCAGGTTATGAATCGATTTCAACCATACTCAGCACAGTTGTTGAAAGTCATAATAAAATACCACATGCAAAATTTTAGCCAAATCGGATGATAATTGCGCCCTCTAGTGGCTAAAGAAGTCAAGATCCAAGATCGGTTTATATGGTAGCTATATCAGGTTATTGACCGATTTGAACCATACATGACACAGTTGTTGGATATCATAACAAAACACGTCGTGCAAAATTTCCTTCCACTCGGCTAAGAATTGCGCCCTCTAGTGGCTCAAGAAGTTAAGATCCAAGATCGGTTTATATGGCAGCTATATCAGGTTATTGACCGATTTGAACCATACTTGGCACAGTTGTTGAATATCATAACAAAACACCTCACGCAAAATTTCAGCCAAATCGGATAATAATTGCGCCCTCTAATGGCTCAAGAAGTCAAGACCCCAGATGGGTTTATATGACAGCTATATCCGGTTATGAATCGATTTCAACCATACTCAGCACAGTTGTTGAAAGTCATAACAAAACACCTCATGCAAAATTTCAGCCAAATCGGATAATAATTGCGCCCTCTAGTGGCTCAAGAAGTCAAGACCCCATATCGGTTTATATGGCAGCTATATCAGGTTATGAACCGATTCGAACCATTCTTAATACAGTTGCTGAAAGTCATAACAAAACACCTCACGCAAAATTTCAGCCAAATCGGATAATAATTGCGCCCTCTAATGGCTCAAGAAGTCAAGACCCCAGATCGGTTTATATGACAGTTATATCAGGTTATGAATCGATTTGTACCATTCTTAATACGGTTGTTGGAAGTCATTATAAAACACCTCATGCAAAATTTCAGCTAAATCGGATAAGAATTGTGCCCTCTAGCGGCTCAAGAAGTCAAGATCCATGATCGGTTTATATGGCAGCTATATCAAAACATGGACCGTTATGGCCCATTTACAATCCCCACCGACCTGCGAACGGCGGCTGCGGCACGCCGTTCGCAATCGGCTATAGAAAGGAGACGTATTGAAATGGAATTCGGTCGAAAAAAAACTCATTTCTATGTAAATTTCTTTTTTGCCTTTGAAAAGGTAAAAAAAAAAAATTCCAAATTCCTACTGTCCCAAACTACTATGAACCGAATTAAAGGCAAATGAATATGATAATATGTAAGGTGGGCTATATAAAAGATAAAAAAGGAAAAGATAAAAACATATAAGCATGTTTTTCAAAATAATTTTAAATCTCTCATTCTTTATTTCTTTGGATAGTAGTTGGGTACAGTAGGAATCTATTGGGTTGCCCAAAAAGTAATTGCGGATTTTTTAAAAGAAAGTAAATGCATTTTTAATAAAACTTAGAATGAACTTTAATCAAATATACTTTTTTTACACTTTTTTTCTAAAGCAAGCTAAATGTAACAGCTAATAACTGACAGAAGAAAGAATGCAATTACAGAGTCACAAGCTGTGAAAAAATTTGTCAACGCCGTCTATATGAAAAATCCGCAATAACTTTTTGGGCAAACCATAGTTGAATCAATTTTTCGTTGCTGCAATAGAATACGCATTTATTCATTCATTTTTCTTAAAGAATGCTCTTTAATTACCTTTTTCATTTGCATTTTAGCAATATTCTCGTTAGAATGAGGATATATGCGAACACTTTTTTTTGATTTCATCCTTCTCAACTTTTTTATTTGGAATCAATTGAACAAAATTGACATGATGATGAATCGACTGAAAGTTTTTTATTGACATTTTTGTACGATTATGGGTAGAGTTCATTCTTACTGTTCCAACCTATAGCATTTATGATTTTCAATAGAAATATTTATGACTGAATTCCTACTGTCACCAACTACTATAATCAATATTTAGCATATATAAATTATAGTACAAGTACAGCAAATATTTTCGCTAATAAGAAATAAGAGAGCCAAAGAGAATTTAATTTTTAACTAAATTTTTTTTATGATTTTGTTCGTTTTTTTTCTGACTATATTCCTACTGTCCCCTACTACTATAAACAGAATTAAACAGCCACGAATATAATACTATATATATGGTGGCTCATAAAATGCATACAATATATAAATCAAATACGGGCGCACCTATTCTTCGTAACAATAATCCTGTTCCCTTTTTTCTTGGAATAGTAGTTGGGTGCAGTAGGAATCTTGACTAGCTGGATTTGTTGCCTTTCATTGTTCTAGTTAGGATCCAGCAAGACACAAGCTTAATTTACTTATTCAAAGTTTTTTAAGTATGTATATTCGTACCCACCTATATAAAGATTTTGTTTTCTTCCATTCCAAATACACTTTTATGTAATTTTTTTTCTCTGACTTGATTCCTACTGTCCCCATCTACTAAGTAGATAACCCAATGAAAATCAATAATACATACCCCAACTTGTTCCAAAAATCCATGGGCTTATACATCTTAGCACATATTCAAGTTTTAAACTGTTTTACTTTATTTCTTCGCATAGTAGTAGGGTACAGTAGGAATCTTGCGCATTTAAATTTTCTTAGTCACTCAACAAAAAGTAGACTTGTTCCTCCATTTCGCCACGTAATTTTTTCCTTTTCCTTTCGTATACCCATTTGTATTCCAGTATCGCGTAAATATTCTCAGTAAATTCATATCCTCTTATCTCATCACTCAACTCAAACGATGATCAATTATCGAGAAAATCTAAAATCATTTGATATGGCCAACATAGAAGATGACAGCTTAACTGCTCATCTTGGCAGCTGCGCCCTCAGAGCATCTAAGCCACTGCCGCTGACTCGGCATGAATAACAAACAGCATGAGCGAGCCAGTGAGTGAGTGAGTGAGTGAGTATGCCAGTGAGCTTTGTTGTGATGGAGATTTTTGACATTTGTTAAGCTTTCAATCACACAGACCCCAAATGACATTTGCAGACTAATGAATTTTAAAATCTTAATTTGCTTAAGACGCAAGACTTACACAGATTTTGACTTCTTTTCATGGGTATTTTTTTCAAAATTTTTTGCGCCAGTCAGTCTGCTAAGTTACAGATTTCAGTTGTCATCCATCCATATGAGATAAATATGCTGTGTTGTAGTTTTTTTTGGCTCTCTGCTTCCTTGGATGCCACAAAATGAAACGATTTGAATGATCGTTTTATAATAAATGTCTGTCTCTGTCTCTCTGTCTTGCGGGGTGTCTGCTTGTCTTTTTAGTTTTCGTAACGAATATTTCATATATCGATAGTCTTTGAGGTCGGTGGTGAAGGGAGAGCAGTTTTTGGGGTGGGGTAGGTAGTATCACTATGTGATTTGCTGCCTTGGCTGGGGTAAGCGCTCGCGCGCATGAATGAATTACAATGATCGAATTCAATAACGCTTTCTTTTCATCTTTTGCCCCATAAAGCACCAAATAAACAAAGTGACAGACATTGTGTGTGACTGGCAGGCAAGTAGAGCTTAGCCACCAGACCTGAGGCAGCCACAGCAGCACCATGAATTAAACATTTTGTTCCCTTGGACAGAAAAATGGAAAAATCGCTTAAGCGTTTATTCTTTGTATGGATATGAATAATTGAATGAACCTCCGTTTTGAGTGTGGCAGATTGAAAACTGGCCTCAAGAGAGTGGGAGAGAGAGAGAGAGAGGGGAGGTAAATTGATATGCCTATGCCTGTGTGAATGGCACCAAAAATTTGCGCATATTGATCAATCAGAAGTCAAAAACAACAGTGTGGATTGTACCTCTTTTGCTTGTTTCGGAGTCCCCGATTTGCGAACTTCTATTTCTTCTTTGGTGGCTTTTCTCGCCTTACTTGGAATTCATTGAGGCATGTCTTATTGTCGCATCAATGGCAACTCATTTTATTGCACTGCAACAAACAATGCACATGATGCATGTCTCCATGCATTCATGCTAAGTGAATTCCAGTTAAGTGAAATAAACGCCAATTTAAACACAGTTTTGGTTTGGCGGTTTTGGTGGGAGGCGTGGAGGAAAGCAGTGACAAAGTGTCAATGGGGAGTTGACCTTAGGTGACATAGAGGCAAAAAAAAAGGGGCAGAAATTTTACTTAAAAAAATACCAAATTTTAAAAATGAGAATCAAACACCCAGGAATGAGAAGGAAGCGCCTAAAATCAATTCATTCATAAAAAATGTGGAAAAATTGAAAAAAAAATCCATATTGATTTTCTTTACTCTCTTTGGATAGTAGTTGGGTACAGTAGGAATCTCGACTAGCCAAATTAAAAAAAAACACCAGAAGAGAGAAGGAAGAGCCTAAAATCAATTCATTCATAAAAAATGTGGGAAAATTGAAAAAAAAAATCTATATTGATTTTCTTTATTTTCTTTGGATAGTAGTTGGGTACAGTAGGAATCTCGACTAGCCAATATTAAAAAAAAAAAAAACAGAAGAGAGAAGGAAGCGCCTAACATCCATTCATTCATAAAAAATGTGGGATAATTGAAAAACTAAAATCCATATTGATTTTCTTTACTTTCTTTGGATAGTAGTTGGGGACAGTAGGAATCACGACCAGCCAATATTAAAAAAAAAAACAAAAAAACAGAAGAGAGAAGAAAGCGCCTAAGATCAATTCATTCATAAAAAATGTGGGAAAATTGAAAAAAAATACATTGATTTTCTTTACTTTCTTTGGATAGTAGTTGGAGACAGTAGGAATCTTGACTATCCCATTTTTTTAATCTTGGCTAACCAAACTTTAGCAAAAACCAGTAAGGAAAGGCAAAAGTCGGCAAAACCAGTAAGGAAAGGCAAATTTTGTAGAAATCGGTTACAAATTGTGTTTATTACAGCCTTAAAAGTGTAAATCGGGCGATATATTTTTATGGGAGCTATATCTAAATCTGAACCGAATTGGATGAAAACATGCAAATATGTTTAAATCAGTAACAGAACAATCCATGCCCAATTTTGTGCATATCGGTTGAAAATTGTAGATACTACGGCCATTTAAGTGCAAATCGGGCGTTATATATATATGGGAGCTATGTCTAAATCTGAACCGATTTTGATGAAATTTTGCAGATATGTTAAAATCAGTAACGAAACACTCCGTGCCAAGTTTTGTGCAGATCGGTTGAAAATTGTAGCTACTATGGCCAATTAAGTGCAAATCGGACGATACATATATATGGGAGCTATATTTAAATCTGAACCGATTTTTATCAAAATCAATAGCATTCGCCCTTGGGCTAAAAAAGTGCTTTGTGCAAAATTTCGTGATGATTGGACAACAAATACGATCTGCACTTTGATTACAAGAATGCATGGATTCACAGACGGACAGATGGACGGAAGGACAGACGGACAGATGGACGGACGGACAGTCGGACATGCCTAAATCTTTACTTCTTTAGTAAAGAAGTGGGGTACTGTAAGAATTTTGACTAGACCAAAATTTCGTATAAATGAAACTTCTCATTTTCACGACCAAAAAATTGGAAATATTTAAAGATTTTTTCAAAATTTGTATTCCTTGGATAGTAGTTGGGTACAGTAGGAATCTCGACTAGCCAATTTTGGTAAAAGTGGCAGAAGTAAGCACCTAATATCTATTAATTCATAAAAAATTTTGGATACATTAAAATATTATTCTCCAAATTAGTTTTTACTCTTTCTTTGGATAGTAGTTGGGTACAGTAGGAATCACAACAAACCCAATTTTTAGGCAAAATGGCAAGGGACAAGCAAGCGCTTCACATCAACTCATTCATTGAAGAAAGAAAAATAATGAAATATTTTTCCAAACTAGTTTTGTTTACCTTCTTTGGATAGTAGTTGGGTACAGTAGGAATCTCGACTAGCCCAATCTTGGGCTACTCCCAAGGGAGTAGAGCAAAAATTTGCCCAAGACCACTGCATTTAAGAAAAGGGGCCTACTTCCCACAGCTCAGTGATACAGTACCTCATTATACCCTATACTAATTTCGTCATTCTGTTTGTAATGCCTCGAAATATGCGTCTGAGACCCCATAAAGTATATATATTCTTGATCGTCATGTCATTTGAAGTCGAACTGGCCATGTCCGTCCTTCCGTCCTTCCGACCGTCCGTTTGTCTGTCGAAAGCACGCAAACTTTCGAAGGAGTAAAGCTGGCCGCTTGAAATTTTCCACAAATACTTTTTAATTTGTGTAGGTCGATTGGGATGGTAAATGGGCCAAATCGGTCCATGTTTTGATATAGCTGCCATATAAACCGATCTTGGGTGTTGACTTCTTGAGCCTCTAGAGGGGGCAATTTTCGTCCGATTGGAATGAAATTTTGCACGACGTATTTTGTTATGGTATCCAACAACTGCGCTAAGTATGGTTCAAATCGGTTCATAACCTGATATAGCTGTCATATAAACCGATCTTGGGTCTTGAATTCTTGAGCCTCTAGAGGGCGCAATTCTTATCCGATTTTAATGAAATTTTGCACGACGTGTTTTGTTATGATATCCAACAACTGTGTCAAGTATGGTTCAAATCGGTTTATAATCTGATAAAGCTGTCATATAAA
Organism: Stomoxys calcitrans; assembly: GCF_963082655.1. Taxonomy (NCBI): domain Eukaryota; kingdom Metazoa; phylum Arthropoda; class Insecta; order Diptera; family Muscidae; genus Stomoxys; species Stomoxys calcitrans. Next base: position 20,453,652 of record NC_081553.1, read on the forward strand.
CCGATCTTGGGTCTTGACTTCTTGAGTCTCTATAGGGCGCAATTCTTATCCGATTTGGCCGCAATTTTGCATGACATATTTTATTCTTACTTTCAACAACTGTGTCAAATAAGGTTCAAATCGGTTCATAACCTGATATAGCTGCCATATAAACCGATATGGGATTTTGACTTCTTGAGCCTTTAGGGGGCGCAATTCTCATCCGATTTGGCTGAAATTTTGCATGACATATTTTATTCTTACTTTCAACAACTGTGTCAAATAAGGTTCAAATCGGTTCATAACCTGATATAGCTGCCATATAAACCGATATGGGATTTTGACTTCTTGAGCCTTTAGAAGGCGCAATTCGTATCCGATTTGCCTGAAATTTTGTACAACGACTTCTCTCATGACCTTCAACATACGTGTCTTATATGGTTTGAATCGATCAATAGCTTGATACAGCTCCCATATAAACCTATCTCCCGATTTGGCTTCTTGTGCCCCTACAAGGCGCAATTCTTAACCGAATGAAATGAAATATTACAGAATGACTTCTACAATGTTCAGCATTCATTTATGGTCCGAATCGGACTATAACTTGATATAGCTCCAATAGCATAACAGTTCTTATTCAATATTCTTTGTTTGCCTAAAAAGAGATACCGCGCACAGAACTCGACAAATGCGATCCATGGTGGAGGGTATATAAGATTCGACCCGGCCGAACTTAGCACGCTTTTAATTTAGCGTAAGGGCGTGCTAACATTAGGGAGTATAACCACCACTTAAAATGTTCTCGCCAGGGTTTGAACTCGCGCGTTTAGCGGATTTGCTTGCGCTTAAAAAAACACAAAATCAATATCCACTTTCGGCGCGAAATGTCCTCATCTTAAGACTCTTAGATAAAAGGACATATAAATCGACCATAGCAATATATGGCTCAAATAAAAATTCTAGGAGCGTTAAAGTAGGCGCTGCGGTGAGGGCCGGGTCCGGCTAGTATTTTAATATTAATTCTATACTTTTACTTTGAGGAAAATTTTTTTCAAACTTTTGCACATAAAAAGTGAGAATATGTTAATACAATAATTTTTGAAGATATTTTGCTTTTTTCAACTTCTTATGCCAAATAAAGTCTTCAAGGAACCAATGTGGGAAATTTTCTTTTTTTTCCTAAATAAAAGTAATAATTTTATCTAAAATTAAAGAAACTTTATGAACTTTCAATGTTACCTTCTTTCCTTACTACTCCAAAAATAAAATAAAAAAATTAATTCATAATCTTTCTACCTTCCATTGCCTAGTTGCGAGGGTGTTTGGTGTTTGCTTTATAGTGGCGTTAATATTTATTTTGGTGCGTTTTTTCTCCATTATTTCGCCTTCAATTTCTTGTTAACAATGTGTTGGCTTTACATTGTAAGCTTCTTTTGTTTTTTTGTGTTTTTATTTTCTAAGGCTCTTTATTTTTGGCTTTTTGTTATGTCGATGCGTCTGTCCGTCCGTCCATCCGTTTGTACATTGGTTCATTTATTGGTTTTTTTTTCTGTTTTTTTTTTCTTCCCTTTGGTCGAACAAGACAGACGCCCCGTCAATCACTCACGCACCATTTTGACAATTGAATGAATAGAGTAAATAGAGTTGAACAGAGACGAAAAAAAAGTAACCAAAAGTGTGTAAATGTATGTTTTGTAGCCAAGCAAATCAATTGGTATAGCTGCCGGCCAAAGGTGAAGGTGTAGAAATGAAGTGCGCAATATTGAGGAAAAAAATATGTATGTATATAGGGAGAGGCGGTAAGAGCAAATGGAAAGGGGGAAGTATTGAATATTAGTTTCCTGCCTTAAATGGGGGGGGTCGTTGTTTTTTGGTATAACCACTATAAAAATGGAAAAAGTATTCTTTAAACAGATTGTGATGCATTTAACATTATCAAGCGAACAAATCCTGGCTTGATTGTCTAACCTTAAGAGAGTTTTTCCATTGTGAAATTTATTTGGCTAGATTCCTACTGTACCCATCTACTAGTACGTGCAATCAATAGAATGCAAAACAGATATATGTTATAACAAGATTTAATGATTTAAGAAAAATTTTTGGTTTAATGGTGAAAAAGGAAAATTATGGTTGAAAATTGCTTTGTAGAATTCCTACTGTCCCCATCTACTTCTTTTGGGTGTTACTAAAAATTATAAATAAAAAGTACCCTTACCTATAAAAACTAATTTGTAGCTATATATAAATGGGAAATCTAATTGAATATCCATGAAATTAATCAATCTGATCTGCTAATAGTAGGGAACAGTAGGAATGACAAAAAAAAATAAATATTTAATTTTTTGATTTGTTAAGCACTACATATAAATTTTATTTTCATTGATAATTCAAAAATTCCATTCAATATTTCCTTTAAATTCTCTCCATTAAAAAAAAACAAATTCCTTATACTTTCATGTTAAGAACCTATCAACCACATTGTTATTTAATTTAGCCAGTGTTTATAATTAACACATTAAAATTAATAAAAGACAAGTTGCCAAAGCAAGCATTCATGGTTGGTGGTTGGCCTGATGATATGTTTGTTAATGGACTCGATCACAAAGATGCCTTCTGTGGCAATTTACATAACAAAGTAACAAAAAAAAAAAAAAAACAAGAAAGATCGTGCTAAGTTCTGTCGGGCCGAATCTTATATACCCTCCACCATGGATCGCATTTGTCGAGTTCTATGCGCGGTAACTCTTTTTAGACAAACATAGAATATTGAATAAGAACTGTTATGCTATTGGAGCTATATCAAGTTATATTCCGATTTGGACCATAAATGAATGCTGAACATTGTAGAAGTCATTGTGTAATATTTCAGTTCATTTGGATAAGAATTGCGCCTTGTTGGGGCTCCAGAAGCAACATCGGGAGATAGGTTTATATGGGAGCTGTATCAAGCTATTGATAGATTCAGACCATATTAGACACGTATATTGAAGGTCATGAGAGAAGCCGTTGTACACAATTTCAGCCAAATCGGATGAGAATTGCGCCCTCTAGAGGTTCAAGAAGTCAAGATCCCAGATCGGTTTATATGGCAGCTATATCAGGTTATAGACCGATTTGAACCATACTTTACACAGTTATTGGAAGTCATAACAAAACACCTCAAGCTAAATTTCAGCCAAATCGGATGAGAATTGCGCCCTCTAAAGGTTCAAGAAGTCAAGATCCCAGATCGGTTTATATGACAGCTATACACGATTATGAACCGATTTAAACCATACCTGGCACAGTTGTTGGATATCATAACAAAATACTTCGTGCAAAAGTTCATTGAAATCGGATAAGAATTGCGCCCTCTAGAGGCTCAAGAAGTCAACATCCAAGATCGGTTTATATGACAGCTATTTCAGGTTATGGACCGATTTCAACCATACTTAGCATAGTTGTTGGAAGTGATACCAAAACACCACGTGCAAAATTTCTATAAAATCGGATAAGAATTGCGCCCTCTAGCGGCTCAAGAAGTCAAGACCCAAGATCGGTTTTTATGGCAGCTATATATAAAACATGGACCAATTTCAACCATACTCAGCGTAGTTGTTGGAAGTGCTACCAAAACACTACGTGGAAAATTTCTATAAAATCGGATAAGAATTGCGCCCTCTAGAGGCTCAAGAAGTCAAGACCCAAGATTGGTTTATATGACAGCTTTATCAGGTTATGGACCGATTTGAACCATACTTGGCACATTATTTGGATATCATAACAAAACACGTCGTGCAAAGTTTCAGTTAAATCGGACTAGAATTGCGCCCTCTAGAGGCTCAAGAAGTCAAGACCCAAGATCGGTTTATAGGGCAGCTATATCAGGTTATGGACCGATTTGAATCATACTTGGCACATTTGTTGGATATCATAACAAAACACGTCGTGCAAAGTTTCAGTTAAATCGGACACGAATTACGCCCTCTAGAGGCTCAAGAAGTCAAGACCCAAGATCGGTTTATATGGCAGCTATATCAAAACATGGACCGATTTCAACTATACTTAGAGTAGTTGTTGGAAGTGCTACCAAAACACTACGTGGAAAATTTCTATAAAATCGGATAAGAATTGCGTCCTCTAGAGGCTCAAGAATTCAAGACCCAAGATCGGTTTATATGGCAGCTATATCAAAACATGGACCGATTTGGACCATTTACAATGCCCACCGACCTACACAAATAAAAAGTATTTGTGCAAAATTTCAAGCGGCTAGCTTTACTTATTCGAAAGTTTCCGTGATTCCGTCAGACAGACGGATGGACATGGCTACATCGACTTAAAATGACATGGCGATCAGGAATATTTATACTCTATGGGGTCTTGGGAGCATATTTCGAGCTGTTACAAACAGAATGACAAAATTAGTATACCCCCATCCTATGGTGGAGGGTATAAAAAGAAAAAAACAAAACAAAAAACATTAACAGCTCATAACAATCATTCCTTAGTTAGCTGGGATGCATGATGATGAGCAGAATAACATATACATGGCCACAATAACAGATGTATTTATTTATTCTAAGCATAGCTGATGGAGGCTTGTCCGTTCTGTGCAGTGTGGTGTTATTTTTTTTTTTTTTTCTCCATATTCATTTACATGATGGTCGTTTTAAGTTGTTTTGCAAAACCACCAGCACCGCAGTTCGTTTTTGATTAAAATGTCTTGAAATCATGCAACATTAATTATGACCCAAATTCTTGGAAATTCTCCTACACACTTGGACACACACAACTGTGCCAGGAATCATACGATTTGAATGTTTTTTTTTTTTTCTACTCTCTTATAAGATCTTAGATCTTCTAGCTGGGGTTGCGGTTGCAGGAGGCTTTCATTATCACATTCCCATCATCGTCATCAGATGGGCTGTCGTTTTGTAGATCTCTTTGGAGGCTTGTCTTTTGGCATAATTGACAAATATGCCAACACAGTGTGCCTTGGCAATTTGTTGGTCATGATGGGGAAGGGGGACCTCCCCCCCCCCCAAAAAAAAAAAAAAAAACTAAGGAAAATTTTTCAATTGTGGCATAGTGGCCGGTCATTCATGGTTTGTGGCCATTTAAAAGCCAAGACTGTGCATATAATTCATTTTTTTCCCCCTTCATATTTCCAATGATTGCGAATTGCAATGAGCCGGTTGCAGTTTTTTGCTACTCCGTTTCAATTTCCAAGCCATTGTGGCATTGCAAGTGCGATATTTTAATTAGTAGGGGCACATCTTGGCAAAATGTTTTTCTTTGCTTATTCCTCTTTAGGCGGCATTTTCTTTTGGAGCCTGCCTTACTGAAGAAAAAATAAAAAAAATAAAATACAAAACCAAAAACAACGCTTATTGCCCATTTAATAAAAATCAAACAACTTGTGGCGGTATATAACTCAAGCCACAAATCCATCTATATCACAATCCTCTGCTCTGACCCCTGTTCTCTTTGCCCCTCTCAAGTTGTTGGTTTCCCCAAGGGCCATAAAAATCTTGGTGTAGAAGTACATTGTGATTGTGGCTGCATGTGGCCTGGACATCTACTCTAGTCGATGTAGAGTAGATGCGTTGACAGAGCATTCAAAGCTTTGACTTAACTCCGGCTTGCTTTTGTGGCAGCCAGTCAGCCTGTCTGCGTAATTAAATGACATAATTATTTCAATTTCAACATGTTGCAACAACACGACTCGGTACTTTTACATGTTGCCCATGTTGGATGGCGTATGCCCCCCATATATGTTATACGCCATACATACGTACGACCATGCATTTATTCATGCTGTTGTGTTTCATCTAAGGCTTAACCATCGCAGAAAATTCTTGGCCTCGGCAAGTGTTCTTTAAGCGTTTTTCTTTGAGTATTTGTTTTTCCTTTTCGCTGCATTCGCGGAAAGTGTACACAATGTTCAAACAGACATACATGTGACTTGAACATAAAGAATGACAGAATGTTGTTTGAATGTTGGGCTGTTGTTGCCGCGCTAAACACGTGATTTCTTGTTGTTGACATTATGTGTAATTAAAACACTGCTCTGTCTCCCCCGTAGTTCCCTTAGATCCATTAACTTTTTTAAAATGAGCTAAAGCTTCTTATATGGCTTAGCTAACAATGGCTTAAAGCAGGAGCGTAATAATCTTAAGGGAAACAAAAGGGGTTTCGTGGGAATTCAATAACTTTTAATAAAAAAATATATGTTGGCAAAATTCCTACTGTACCCATCTACTAACAGCTTTCATCAATAGAATGTAAAAATAGCAGATTATTTAAGGGTTTAATAAAAAGTTTAAGTTATACAATTAGCCAGAACCACTATGTATGATTCCTACTGTCCCCACCTACTAAGTCCACATCGTATTTAAAACTCTAGGTAAAAGATACTGGAGCCTATAAAATTTATATTTATCTCATTTTAAGAAAAAAGTTAATAAAATTTCCTTAAAATTAAAAAAAAATATTCCGGCTAATAAGAGGATAAGAATTGCGCCCTCTAGAGGCTCAGGATGTCAAGACCCAAGATCGGTTTACATGGCAGCTATATCAGGTTATGGACCGATTTGAATTATACTTGGCACAGTTGTTGGACATCATAACAGAACACGTCGTACAAAATTTCATTCCTATTGGATAAGAATTGCGCCCTCTAGAGGCTCAAGAAGTCAAGACCCAAGATCGGTTTATATGGCAGCTTTTGAGCCTCTAGGGGGCACAATTCATATTCAATTGGAATGAAATTTTGGACGACGTGTTTTGTTGTGTAATTTCAATAACTGTGTCAAATATGGTTCAAATCAGTTAATAACCTGATATAGCTGTCATATAAACCGATCTGGGGTCTTGAATTCTTGAGCCTCTAGAGGGCGCAATTCTCGTCTGATTTGACTGAAATTTTGCACATAATGTTTTGGAATTACTTCCAACAACTGTGTTAAGTATGATTCAAATCGGTTTATGATCTGATATAGCCGCCTTATAAGCCGATTTTGGGTCTTGACTTCTTGAGCCTCTAGATTGCGCAATTCTCGTCCGATTTGACTGAAATTTTGCAGGTAGTGTTTTGATAACATTTCCAACAACTGTGCTAAGTATGATTCTAATCGGTTTATAATCTGGTATAGCTGTCATATAAACCGATCTGGAGTCTTGAATTCTTCATCCTCCAGAGGTTGCAATTCTTATCCGATTTGGCTGAAATTTTGCATTAAGTGTTCTGGCATGACTCCGAACAACTGTGCCAAGTATAGTCTAAATCAGTTCATAACCTAATATAGCCGCCATATAAACCAATCTTGGGTCTTGACTTCTTGAGCCTCTAGAGGGCGCAATTCTCGTCTGATTCGACTGAAATTTTGCACATAGTGTTTTGGTATCACATCCAACAGCTGTGTTAAGTGTGATTCAAATCGGTTCATAATCTGGCATAGCTGTCATATAAACCGATCTGAGGCTTGATTTCTTGAGCCTCTAGAGCGCGCAATTCTCATCCGATTAGGCTGAAATTTTACATGAGGTATTTTGCTATGATTTCCTACAACTGTGCTTTGTACGGTTCAAATCTTTTCATAACTGCCATATAAACAGATCTTGGATTTTGACTTCTTGAAACTCTACAGGGCGCTTTCTTATCCAATTTAACTGAAATTCAACACAAAGGGTTTTATTTTGACTTGCAACAGCTGTGCTAAGTATGGTCTAAATCGGCATAGATATTTTTCCCCTATAAACCGATCTCCCGATTTTACTTCTCGAGTCTCTGGAGGGCTCAATTCTTATGCGATTTGGTGGACTTTTCCTACGACCTTCAACATGCTATCCAAATAGGGCCTGAATCGGTCTACAATCTGATATAGCTCCCATATAAACCGATCTCCCGATATTACTTCTTGAGCTGCTGTAGGGCGCAATTCTTATCCGATTTGGCTGATAAACCGAACCCCTATAAACCGATGTCCCGATTTTACTTCTCGAGTCTCTGGAGAGCTCAATTCTTATCCTATTTGGAAAACTTTTCCTACCACCTTCAACATATAAACCGATCTCCCGATATTTCTTCATGAGCTGCTGTAGGGCGCAATTCTTATCCGATTTGGCTGAAATTGTGCACAATTGCTTCTACTATGGTCTCCAATAACCAAACCAAGTATGATTCGAATTGGTCCATAACCTGATATGGCTCCAATAGCATGGTAATTTTTATCCATTAGCCTTTGTTTGACTATAAAGAGATACTGGGCAAAGAATTTGACAACTTCGATCCATGGTGGAGGGTATATAAGATTCGGCCCCGCCGAACTTAGCACGCAATATTATTATGTTATTAATTTTATTTGATTATGTTGGGGCACCTGAAAATTTGCCTTACCTACGCCCCTGCTTTAAACCTTACTAGTTAATCAAATAAATAAAAAGGCAACTTCATCATGATCCTCACGTTCATCAGCAACACCATAATCATTGTCATCATCACGATTACCATAGGCCATGATTAAGTGCGGCTTTAAGGAATCGCGCACCGCAAATTGACTTCAACTTGGTCGACGGTCTTTCAGTGTGGTAATGCAATTGTTGTTGTTATTGCTATTGTTGTAGTATTTCGTAGTAATCGTCGTCGTCGTCGTCGTTCTTGAACGTGCTCAACAACGAAAATCCTCTGGCTTCGGCTATTTTGCATTCATTCCATATGGGACAATAACAATAATAAAAACAACAACAACAACAGCAACAAACTATCATTGGGAATCGCATAAAAATTTAGCAACAACAACAACAAAAGCAATTTTATTGTACCGAAAGGTGTCTTCTCAGTTTGAAAAATTTTTGAAGTTTTGCCGCCACATAAAAAGCTTAGTTTTCGTCATCGTCACACAAACACACATACACAAACATTCGTCATTCAATTCATTTTAAAAGCCTTTGCAAATGAGGGGTTTGGACAATTTGTGAATTTTTAATTGTGGTTGGTGTATGAATACCAACATAACATTTCTCGAAGTTGAATGAAAGATGTGAAATGATTTTTATAATGAATTTAATTAATAATTGTTATGGTTAAGCAGTTAAGGATATAATAAAGTCGTGAAGATCCTGCCATTCATGTCGCAATGAAAGAAGAAAAAAATAAGAAAAAAATATTTGTCTTTTTGAGGACAGTAGGCTTTTTTAAATTTTGTATTATTTTAAAACTGCCCAAAATGGGCACATTAGCCAATCACGGATAAATGGGACCCGGTTTGTTTAGGCTGAAAAATGGCAGAACCGATTTTCTCGAATATTCGCATATTGGAAACATAGGCTATATAATTTTTTGATATCGGGAGGGGGGGCGGACCCTCCCCCTTACCCCAAAAGTACTACACAAAAATATAGGTCGACCGATCGGGATAATATGGGATTCAAATGAAAGGTATTCAAGAGTAGAGTACGAATGTCATAACAAAAGTTGGGTCCAAGTGACTGAGGGGCCGCCTCAGCCCCAAAATCCCCTAAAATAGGTTTATTTGACGATCATGACAATATGGGCCTCAAATGAAAGGTATTCGGGAGTACATTACGAATATGGTCAGGAAGTAGGAATAGCCTCAATAATTTTTTGATAACGTAAGGCGGGCGGACCCTTCACCGTTACCCTAAAAACAGCATCCAAAATCAAAAGTGGATCGATAAGGACAATATGGATATAAAATGATTTTTATGCAGGAGTAGATAACGAATTTGGCATACAAATTCATGTCGAAGTACAGGGGGTCACCCCACCTTCACAAAAAACGCCCAAAATGGGCCCATTAGCCAATCACGGATAAATGCGACTCCGTATGTTTAGACTGAAATACGGCAGAACCGATTTTTTCGAAATTTTCGCATATTGTGTAGGTTGGTCTGGAAGGAAACATAGCTATATGATTTTTCGTATCGGAAGGGGAACGGACCCTCCCCCTTATGCCGAAAACACAACCCAAAATCAAAAGTGGACCGATCGGGACAATATAGGTATTAATAGAGAGGTATTGAAGAGTAGAATACGAATGTGGTATACAAATTTGAATCTAAGTACCCATTGGGTCGCCCTTTCCCCAAAACTCCCTCAAACAGACATATTGGACGTTCATTTCAGAAGGAGGGGGACGGACCCTCCTCCCTAGCCTATCACAATAACTTCTACAGCCAATACCTTTTATTTTTAAACAAATTTGATTTTTATTTCGTTTTAATATATATTTTTGTTTATTTTTAATTTTTATTTTTTTTTAATTATTTTTTTTTTTTATTTAATTTTTTAACTTTTTCAAAATTCCTACTGTCTACTTGCTGTCCCATCAAGTTAATGGAACAAGTGATGGGCAAATCTTTAAAAGCCAGTTTAATAGGCCAATATTTATATAATAAATAAAACTTAAATTTTATACGACTTTCTTTGACAGTAGTAAGGGACAGTAGGAATTTTAATTTTTCATAGATTCAATTTTTTTTCCTTTTTTTCAAATTTGTCCATTGAATCATTTTCTATTGTACAGGCATTCATACCAGTCATTCTTATCCCCTTTAAAAATATGAGCCTATCGCAATAACTTATCTGGCCAATACATATTATTTAATAACATTTTATTTTTATTTTTTTTTAATTTTTTTATTTTCATTTTAATTTTTTTTGTTCCATTTTTTTATCTTAAATTCCTACTGTCCCCATCTACTGCCACATCAAGTCAAGTCAATGGAACAAGTGATGAAGCAAATCTTTTAATGCCAGTTTAATAGAACATTTCTTATGTATATGAAAAGTAAAACTTAAATTTCATATGGTTTTCTTTGATAGTAGTAGGGAACAGTAGGAATTGCGTTTTTTTCATTGGCTTGATATTTTTCTACTATCATGTTTTATATATTCCATAGCTGATTATTTCCTTGTAAAATTAGTTCCCCTTTTCTCTAATTTATATTTTGTATGTTTTTCCTTGATAGTAGTAAGGGACAGTAGGAATATTGATTTTTTTTTAGATAAAAAAAATTTTTTTTCTTATATTCTTTTCCTTTTTTCTCAAAATTTATCTATTTAATCATTTTCTTAGTAATCATTTTCTATTGTCCAAACAATCATTTCAGCTATTGTTATCCCCCTAATGAAATATGAGCCTATTGCCATAACTTATGTAGCCAATATGTGTGGTGACTTCCATATCGGCACCACCTTTTTGTATTTGAAAGAATTTCCATTGAGTACCACCAACTCATATGACTTAATAATAATGTGCAGCATATGTGTGTGTGTGTGTGCAAAAGTGATATTAGGCTCTTCTAGGTGGTTTGGCAAATAGCCTATCCATTACTATACTCTTTCACTGCTTGGAGTGGAGTTCACATTCTTCTTTCGTTGTGGACCCATATAATCACCACTCATATATCATCGATGGCATTGACCGTGATTGCGGCAACTGCAACTGCAACTGCAATGCAATGCGTCCAGGTAGCTACGTTATTTTTTGGACAACTGGACAACTGGACAGTTGCAGTTGCAGTTTTAAATGCCTAACAAATCGCGGGTGTTATACGGGCTGCCGGTATTCATTGTTTGTCAAGCCATGGTCATGAAGCAACTCGGTTGGACTCATTTGCTTATTATTCCTGGACTGCCTGAGCTGGGAGCTGCTCTAGACGACTAGCCAGCCTTGAATGCCTAACTGACTGACTGACTGGGTGCTTTGGTTTTGGTTAGGCCGGAGACACAATGTCACTGTTTGTCGAAATTAATGAACATTGTCACATTTGCATTCATTGTCACCGTTTGGGGGCCCACTTGCTGCGCGTTAGATTTCGTTGTATCCATGTGACCATACGGATCATACGGACCATACGAACAGCACTGGCAAGGGGTAGAATAATGAGCAAATATTGTTGATATTGGCGGTGGCTTGAGCCTGTCGCTATTCATTGCCTGGCCTATAAATCCTGGTTGCTAAGCATGTGTGTGGTGTGGTGTGGTGGCCATCTATAGATGGTGTGGCATGATGGTCTCTGTCTGTTGGCATTGTTGAAGTTGTTGTTGTTATTATTGATTGGTTGTTTTGAGAAAAGTGATTGTTTCAATTAATATGAGAGAGTATTTCTAAAGGGAATTTCTTGGTATTCCCCTTTCAGGAGGGGGGTAGGGGGGGGGGGGGAGCAGCATTTATATTCTTCCTTAGAAGCTGCCTGATCATCATCATCAGCAGCAGCAGCAGCAGCCTTATTAGGTCTTTTTTTTTTTTGATTATGGATAATGCCCATCATCATCATTATTTGCTCTTCTCATTCTGCTGTTGGCTGGCTTTGCTGTAAGTGGCCAAGAATTATGGTTTCTGTTGCTCCCAATGAGTTTGACTCAAGTTTTACACATGTTTTGCTGGTGTCTCCATAAATCTCAGAGAAAAAACAAAAATTCTTGATTTTTTGTTGCTTTGTTGAGAAATAAAACCAATTTGACAATAAATTCTCTTGACTTGTGTTGGCCATGACAGGCCGGCCTCAGGTCTTTTGCTTAAGGCGCACAACGTTTGATTAATGATGGCCTATTTGAGAGAAAATATGATGTGATATGTGAAGTGAAGTGACATCTGCAAGATGGAGTTTTAAACCAAAAAAAAAACGACTCCTTCCAGAAGTAAAACTCACTCATCAAAGCCAAGCTAAACCTGGAATGGGCCAGAGCCAGAGGAAGACTTAACCAAAAACAGACGGACGGAAATGAAATGAAATTAAACGTTGCATTTGTAGTTGATTTTATCAATTGTTAACAAACCCCAAAGACATGCTTATCCTGCTGCAAGAAATCTGAAGATATCCGCCACCAAATCTTCAGCCACACTGTTCACTACAAATACGCGTGAGGTGAATTCTGAGCTGACTGTGATGGTCGATGGAGAATTGATTCCGACCATCAAGTGTCCCAAAATACTTGGAGTCACATTTGACAGCTCCTACACTTTCTCCCCACATGCCACAGCAATCTGCAATAAAGTCAAAAGTAGAAATAAGGTCCTCAAGTCACTCGCTGGCAGCACTTGGGGTGCAGACAAAGAAACCTTGTTGACCACGTACAAAGCAATTGGCCGGTCTGTGGTAAGTTATGCAGCGCCAGTGTGGTCACGTCAGCTTTGTGACACGCAGTGGAATAATATTCAGATCTGTCAGAATGCCGCCCTCCGAACTGCGACGGGCTGCCTCCTTAGTTCTCATGTGGACCACCTCCACCAGGAGACAAAGATCCTACCAGTGCGAAGACATAACTACATGCTGTCTAAGCAATACCTTTTGGGCTGTTATCGCAGAAATCATCCAAATCATCATCTTGTGGATAGATACCCACCGCCCAGAAGCCTTAAGGTAGATCTACATGATCTAGAGCGTGAGGTCCAGCGCTACAAGAGAGAACCTCTAGATCAAGCGGCATATCAAGCGGGTCTGAACAACATTCATGCAGACACGGTAGCAGACGCGTTAACTGGCTACCGGGTGAATGTAGTCCTTGGAGTACGACCGCCACCCATTGCACCCGAAGAAATCGACCTCCCCCGGCAAACCAGAGTGATTCTGGCTCAATTACGTTCCGGCAGATGCAGCCGCCTCAATTCCCACAGAGCTAGGATTGATGCCGACGTGGAAGATGTATGTCCCGACTGTAACCAGGGACCGCACGATACACGTCACCTGTTTAACTGCCCGGCCAGACCCACTCGACTCAGACCCAGATCCCTGTGGACGCACCCCATCTTAGTCGCGGAGTTCCTGGGTCTTGACACTCAACAGAATCAAGCAGACGAAAGATAGTACACAATAAACTGCTACAACAACAACAACAACAACATGCTTATCCTATCGCTCCTTAACTATTTCTACGAATTGTTGTTTTATTTCCACCACCACCACCACCACCACTGCACAACTTGCAGGCTTTATTTTACTGGGAAACCCACAGAGACACTCATACGCCAACCAGGACAAGCTGCAGCAGCATGGTTATTGGAGGCCATGAAAGACCAAGAACTTGATATTCTAAGAAAAACTCAAGCAACTGCCTCATTTTGTGGTAAGCAACTCAGCAAAACAGCCAAGAACATCATGCAATGCCTTATAATCTTTAGGCAATGTGCCTTGATGTGATCAGCAATGTTGCCTTAGCAATGCCATTTTCAGCACCATGTGTTGAACCTCTTTCCCCCCCCCCCCCAACTACTTTAGGAGACAAACAACAACAGTAGTCAATAGTTGCAGGAGTTTTGCAGACATACAGTCTCTAGCAATGTCTGTCCTGGCGGGGCTTGCTTGCATGCAATTCAAAACCCACCAGCAGCCAATAAAGAGACAGGGACTCCAGAAAATGAGCCAGGAAGGGAAGAGGATGTGGAGAAAAAACCTAACTCACGTTTGCATTTATGATGATTTTCTACCCAAGTAACAACTTGGCCAAAAGTATCATTTTTTTCCAAAGCACAATGTCCATGACATCTTGGCCAGCAGCAACTCCCCCCCCACTACTTTGGGGTAGCCTAAATTATGCGTACAAGGGGCACAAGGGGCCAAAAACAATATGCCAAAGAGTGTGTTGGCCAAGCCGCCACCGCCGCCACCACCAAACACAAATGTCAGCCATAATTTTTGGTCACATTCAGCCAGACCCCCTAACATGAAGCCTTTCAACGGGAAAAATACGTTGTTTTAGCCAAAGAAAATATGAGTGGACCAACAGAACAGCAGCTATTTAGCATAATTTCTTTGGTGGCATTAATAAACGTTTGTTTGTTTGTCCGTTCGTCCGCCTGTTCTCTGGTCCTTTGTCTGTCCTTCTTTTGGCCAATTTATATGATGATTGTCTGATTGTTTTTTGGGATGTTGTTATAACTGCTCATAAACCAAATCGCCAAAATTACAAAAAAAAAAACAAAAACAATGGGCCTAAACAAAACAAAATGATAAATATTAAATAGTTTAATATCAACAACAACAACAACCTTAAAAGGCTGCCCAACAAATACAAAGCGTGAGTCTGCTCTGCTGCTCAATACAAAAAGGCTGCAAACAAAAAACAAGGGAACATTGTCAAAAATTTATGCATAACATGTTGCAGACAACAACTCACAACAACAACAAAACTTTGCTTGTGTGGAGGGGGTGTGGAGGGGGGGAAATCAACAAACAAGGCGATTGCACAAATTGCAAAAGGCAACAACACCAAACGCCCGGCTAACCATACAGAAAAAATCCAAAAAATTTGTCATATATGGGCGCATATTTTGCTGCCCCAGCTCGACAGCCAGCATCATCATCAGCAGCAGCAGCAGCAGTAGTAGGGCCAAGATCAAACACAACTAAAAAGAGTATTTTTTGTGTGTGTGTGTGTGTTTTGTGCCTGCAGTTTGGTATGTTCTGTGTGTTCTTTTAACGCTGCCAACATTCCGAAGGCAAGAAGTGCGCGTGCGCGTGCGCTTGGTCCTGGGGCCTGACTATGGGCATATGCTTGGTAAGCGTTGTTATGATGATCTTTTGTGTGATTTCGCATTTTATCGATTGTGATAAATGTCACAGCAGCGCTTATTTATTTTTATGACATATGATAGCCACTCACTCCACTATGCATGTGGTCCTTCTGGCTTCGCTACTCCATGCAACATGGACCATATTAAGGACAAAAATCTCAAAAAAAAAAACTTCATTGGCTTCATAAAATTTCACAAAATCTTCACGTAGGCGTCATCTTGTCACTGGCCATGTATGTTGTTGGGATTTTTAGTTGGAAACTGTGTTTTTACGGATGTTTTTTTTTTTCTTATTTCGGCTAGGACAAAAAGATGAATGTCCAAATTTGGCCAATACAGGCGTTTACTTTTGCGCCACAAAAACACTGTTTTTTTTGCAAAAGCGAACAACGAAATAGTCTTGCCATCGAAGGAGACTTGCCAACTTGTCAGTTTTAATGACTTTGAGGAGTTCCTCAAGGCGGTGGTTAACAGACAGCCAGACAGGCGGACAGTCCCATATCCAACGATTTCGTCCTAATGCAAACATCACATAACACCACATTGTCATTGTTGTATGGTATGAAGCGATACCTTTTTCTTTTTTTTTTTCTTATGATCGATTTGATGCCAATGATCATCATCAATGCAACGCATTGCAATTATTGTGATTTTTGTGTGACGATAAACATTCCACATAAAAATGAAACGCAAAAAAAACCAAACTTGAAACCTTTAGGGCGAATGTGTATTGAAACACCATTTAAACAAGTTAAGAAGTGGCATATTTAACGCCATCTCATAAAATTTGTAGTGATTAACTTGATTGATAAAATTTTTGAAATATAAGTAGCGTGTGCTTTTGAGTGAGTGAGATCCACACGCAAGATCACATATTTTTGAAAAAAGTTTAGTACAAGGGAAAAAAATTAAAAAAAAAAAAAATAAATAAATTAAAGTATGGGAAAAATAAGGGAATAAAATAATTTTTAAAGGAAAAAATATTTAATCAAAAAAAAAAAAAAATAATAATAATGAAAAATGGTAATATTGTGTTGCCCAAAAAGTAATTGCGGATTTTTCATATAGTCGGCGTTGAAAAATTTTTTCACAGCTTGTGACTCTGCAATTGCATTCTTTCTTCTGTCAGTTATCAGCTGTTACTTTTAGCTTGCTTTAAAAAAAAGTGTAAAAAAGTATATTTGATTAAAGTCCTTTCTAAGTTTTATTAAAAATGCATTTACTTTCTTTTAAAAAATCCGCAATTACTTTTTGGGCAACCCAATATAAGAAGATTCCTACTGTTCCCACCTACTTTTTTGTACAACATTTAAACAAATTTAATATATTAGAAAAAAAATATAACTAATGCGACCACTTGCCTTTATTGATTAATGGAAAAAACATTTTTTTTATCAAACCCACAAAATTAGTAGCACATATATATTCCTACAGTTCCGATCTACTTCATATAAAATGTTTACTACTAAATTTCCCATGAACAGTCCATTAAGAATATCAATGAATGTAGACCGATTAAAGTTAAGCTCAATGACAAGGGGCTTCCTTTTAATGTCGAGTTCGAAAAAGGGGGAAAATGATAATGTAAGAAGATTCCTACTGTTCCCACCTACTATTTATACTACATTTTAACCTATTTAATTAATTATAAATATTAAAAAAAAATATAACTAATGTAACCATTTGCCTTTACTGATTAATGGGAAAAATATTTTTTATCAAACACACAAAATTAGTAGCACAGATATATTCCTACAGTTCCGATCTACTTCATATAAAATATTTAGCGCTAAATTTCCCTTGGACATTCCATTAAGAATATCAATGAATGTAGACCGATTAAAGTTAAGCTCAACGATAAGGGGCCTCCTTGTAATGGCGAGTTCGAACAGCATGTCGTTTGACAACACTTGGTAGAGAAGTGTTAACATGGTAAGGTACCTTACAAATGTCGCCAGCATTATAAGGCGATAAATACCGTTGAAAATTGCTCATAGGCTAACCTCATACTAAGCTCTGCGCCACGGTGGTCTGCTAAGAAATCTTTGAAATGTTATAAAAAAACGTCAGAACCGATTTTTATGAAATTTTCACAGATGGAAATAGGGTACTTCATCTTGTCATAGCAGCGAGGGGCGCAAACCCACCCCCTAACCACAATTTTCAAAAACGCCAGCAGATCCCGCAGATGGATGCATCCATTTAAGCGAAATTTTGTACGACTCCTTATGCAAATTTTGCCCATGAGCATTCCAATAAGGAACAGGGGCAAACTTCTCACATATCAATGAGTGCAGTCCGATTCAATTTTAAGCTCAATGATAAGGGTCCTCCTTTTTTATAGCCAAGTCTGAACGGCGTACCGCAGTGCGACACCTCTTTGAAGAGAAGTTTTACATGGCATAGTAGCTTACAAATGTTGCCAGCATTAGGAGGGGAAAAACCACCGCTGAAAAATTTTTTTCTCATGGTTTCGCCAGGATTCGAACCCAGGCGTTTAGGGTCATAGGCGGACATGCTAACCTCTGCGCTACGATGGCCTTCGGTGGCCTCCTTATGGTAACCCAAAAACAAAAAATTGATAAAAAACTTTGGGGTCAAATAACCGTGGGGGGGGGGAACGCCCTACCCCAAAATTCAGCCAAACGGACATGTTTACCGATTCGAACAATATGGATATCGAATGAAAGGTATTTAAGAGTAGAATACGAAATTGATATAAAAATTTTACCCCAAGTATTGGGGGGGGGGAACGGTCCCCCCCCAAAAACCTACCCAAAAATTACAAGTTTACCGATTCGGCCAATATGGATAGCAAACGAGAGATAATTGGGAGTAGAATACGATGCTTAAAAAAGAATTGAGGTCAATTCCCAGGAGGGCAGGCCACTTCAAAATTCACCTCCAAGAAGACATGTAGGCCGATGGGGACAATATGGGATTTGAACGAATAGTACTTGCGAATAGTACGAATAGTAAAGCATGCTAAGTTCGGCCGGGCCGAATCTTATATACCCTCCCCCATGGATTGCATTTGTCGAGCTCTCTCCACTGTATCTCTTTTTAGGCAAACAAAGGATAAACGAAAAGAATTGTTATTGGAACAACATAAAGCTATGAGTCATTCCGGACCATAATTGAACTGAATATTGAAGACCATAGTAGAAGTCATTGTGTAAAATTTCACCCAAATCTAGTAAGAATTGCGCACTTTTGGGGCTGAAGAAGTAAAATAGGGAGATCGGTTTATAGGGGAGTTGCATTAGCCTATAAACTGATTCATACCATATTCGAAACGTATGTTAAAGGTCATGAGAGAAGCCATTGTACAAAATTTCAGGTTCAAGAAGTCAAGACCACAGATCGGTTTATATGGCAGCTATAACCGGATATAGAACGATTTGAACCATACATTGCACATCAGTTGGAAGTCATAATAAAACACCTCATACAATTTCAGCCAAATCGGTTAATAATTGCGCCCTCTAGAGGCTAAAGAAGTCAAGACCCCAGATAGGTTTATATGGCAGCTATATCAGGTTATGGACCGATTCCAACCATACTCAGCACAGTTGTTGGAAGTCATAATAAAACACCTCATGTAAAATTTCATTTCAATCGGATAATAACTGCGCCCTCTAGTGGCTCAAGAAGTCAAGACCCCAGATCGGTTTATATGGCAGCTATATCAGGTTATGAACCGATTTAAACCATCCTCAGCACAGTTGTTAAAAGTCATAACAGAACACCTCATACAAAATTTGAGCCAAATCGGATGATAATTGCGCCCTCTAGCGGCTCAAGAAGTCAAGACCCCAGATCGGTTTATATGGTAGCTATATCAGGTTAAAGACCGATTTCAACCATACTCAGCACAGTTGTTGAAGGTCATAACAGAACACCTCATGCAAAATTTCAGCCAAATCGGATAATAATTGCGCCCTCTAGAGGTTCAAGATGTCAAGACCCCAGATCGGTTTATATGGCAGCTATATCAGGTTATAAATCGATTTCAACCCTACTCAGCACAGTTGTTGGAAGTCATAATAAAACACCTCATGCAAAATTTCAGCCAAATCCGATAATAATTGCGCTCTCTAGAGGCTCAAGAAGTCAAACCCCAGATCGGTTTATATGGCAGCTATATCAGGTTATAGACCGATTTGAACCAATCTTAATACAGTTGTTGGAAGTCATAATAAAACACCTCATGCAAAATTTCATTCCAATCGGATAAGAATTGCGAACTCTAGAGGCTCAAGAAGTCAAGACCCAAGATCGGTTTATATGGCAGCTATATCAAAACATGGACCAATGTGGCCCATTTACAATACCAACTGACCTACACTAATAAGAAGTATTTGTGCAAAATTTCAAGTGGGTAGCTTTACTCCTTCGGAAGTTAGGGTGTTTTCGACAGACAGACGGACGGATGGACAGACGGACGGACAGACGGACGGACGGACAGACGGACGGACAGACGGACAGACGGACAGACGGACAGACGGACGGACAGACGGACGGACATGGCTAGATCGTCATAAAATATCGCGACGATCAAGAATATATGGGGTCTCAGACGAATATTTCGAGTAATTACAAACAGAATGACGAAATTAGTATACCCCCATCCTATGGTGGAGGGTATAATAATTTATGGAGGTGGCAATACTCTTCAAGCTCAATCCGGTCCAAAGAATCGATCGCCGGGGGAACAAGTTGACCATTGGTTATTTAAAGGCGCCCATAACTCGCCTTGTCATATCAAGCATCATATTGAGTTGCCCAAAAAGTAATTGCGGATTTTTTAAAAGAAAGTAAATGCATTTTTAATAAAACTTAGAATGAACTTTAATCAAATATACTTTTTTTACACTTTTTTTCTAAAGCAAGCTAAAAGTAACAGCTGATAACTGACAGAAGAAAGAATGCAATTACAGAGTCACAAGCTGTGAAAAAATTTGTCAACGCCGACTATATGAAAAACCCGCGATTACTTTTTGGGCAACCTAATAGGTACTCAGTGTTTGTGCAGCCAAGCTGCTCGTGACAGCAATGAACACCACACAGATCGGACCTCAATGTTCCAGCCTGTGTTGTGATCACAACTATGCCATGCCGGGAATAAATACACATTTTGTAGCCTTTAGAATAAAACTGCTTCAGCAGTAGATAAGAACAGTAGGAATCGCCTCAAGGTTAAATAATCAATTTATCTCTACCACTTTTGTTATCAAGGCTAACTTTACTTCCTACCTATTTCTAATTAAATTCCAGTCTGAATTAAATTTCGTTAGTAGTAGGTAGGGACAGCAGGAATCACTACTGAATTTGACTATCAAATCGTCGAAATTTAGAGTTATGGCATTATTTAAGAGTGTTAATCAAACGAAATTTTCTCTTATTTAGCTATAACAAGCATAGTAGGTAGGGTAGTAGTAGGTAGGGACAGTAGGAATCACTACTGAATTTGACTATCAAATCGTCGAAATTTAGAGTTATGGCATTTTTTTAGAGTATTAATCAAACTAGATTTTCTCTTATTTAGCTATAACAAGCATTTGCTGACTAAACTTTTAGTTTTCATTCAACATTGGTTTTTTTTTCTCTTAACCCCTTATTGTATGAAATTGGTTTACCCATTATTCTAATTATACTTTCTAGCATATAATGTAGCTGTCACTGTCAAACTTAACCCTAAGCTTTATATGGAAATAATGTTTCTAGTTGGTGGAAAAAAAAACCAAGAAATTCTTGTAAATGGGTTATTGCCACATACTGGCCCGCTTTCTTAAGGGGTGGTCTCTACATTTGACATCAGCTCAAGTTTAGCATGCGTGCTGCCACTTTTATGGATATGCTGCATATGATTTGCTAGTCCCCAAGCCAGCCAGCCAGCCCTTAGCCGTGGAGTGTAAATTACAGCAAATATGCAAGAATGTTGCACCAAGGCATACGCTGTCGTGCTGGTTTTACAATTGCGTGAGTTGTCACTCAAAGATTTAGTGGAAAATAAATAAGACTTGCATAATTTGACAATTATTCGTCACACATAAAATGGGTAATAAAAGAGAATTAGGAGTTTAAATATTAAAAATAAACAAGAAAAATATAAGATTAAAGTTTTTACTGCACTTTGAATGAAATCAACAAAAAAAAATTTTTTAAATTTTTCCAAAAAAAAAAAATTTTTATGAAAATAAATTTAGAAAGACTTAATGGAGAACAACATTTTTCAACCATTATGATAAGATTTTTATTATTTCCTTGTAATGGCAACCCTGTGCAGACCTCTCAGCTGTCATTAAATGTCAACATTTGTATTAATTCATGTTGATATTAAGTTAGCACTAACTACCAATTCCAGATATCTTCAGCCATTCTGGTATTGTTCTAGCCTCATCCTCAAATGATATACTCGATACTTTGTTGAGTATTTGGAAGGCAAAATTATGTTCTCTTTTCAATATCTTCAACTGGTGATAGTAATATGCCCTTATTGTGCCTTATCTAAATCTCAGTGTCTCTAAATGATCATACGAAGGTAGCAGCTACAGTCTATGCCTACAGCACAACCTCAAGGCTAGGCAGCCCATATCCAAGAATGCTTGAAAGTGGTGTGAATTACAATTTTAAGGAAAAAAATCATTTAAATCGCTGCAGCATCTGTTCTAGAAACTATAACTATATTTACTCTAGAAACCACAAAAAAAAGGAAAAGAAAAGATGGGGCACCACCAGTAGTCTCCAGCCATGGAGGAGGCAGACTCTTGGTACGAATACGTATGAATTGTACATGGAGGCTTTCAATGTTGTTGCATGCAACATTGCAAATGTCAACATAGTCAACAACCTAGGGAAGTTAGTAACTGACTCGACAACAAATCAGCAGCAACTATGTATGTGGGTTTGTTTCTTCTTACCCCAGTGGTAATGGCTAAGATGATTTCACATGGAGAGAGAGACCATAAGGAGTTGCTAAGCCACCACATGTACTATGTGACTTGTTGGCTAAAAGTTGAAGAAAACAAAAAACAACAACAATGTAAAGTTTCTTGCTATGACAATGTTTTATCTGTATTGCGTTGAATTCGCAAAAAGATTTTTGTTGTTGCTAGTTCTTGGTCTGAGAAACGCCATTTTGGAATGGTGCAACCAACGACACCACCACCATGCGGTCTGCGTTGGTTTCCAGAGAAAGCAGGTTTGGTTTTCTTGAGAAACCAAAAATAACCTAACCAGAGCTAAGCCAAGCTAGAGCTATTGGGAATCAGGCTAATATGGTTGGGTTGGTGGGCTTTTGTTTTTGGTTTTTTTTTAATTTTTTACGATTTTTGTTGGCTGTTGGTTATCTCTCAATATATGCCTTAAGTTAGCCCATGTTTTGCATACAAATCAGTTGTTGGCTGCTTCAACGTTTCTGCCTGCTTTGCACCAAGTGTCATTTGATGTACATTAGTTAACACTTTGAATATGACAAAATTATGACAAATGTCTTGTGATATGGTTTTGGTAAGTTGGCGAAAAAAGGTGGGGTTGGCAAATTCCCATGCAAGGTTGAACGAAGGACTAGTCATGGTTTCCAATTAAAATGTCAGTGAAAAGTTTTACAGCCTGAAAATGGAAAGGGAAAAGGCGTTGCAATTTACGGAGCAGAAAGAAAAATCATTAAGTGACAAGATTCCTATTAGACCTAGGAATGCAATTTAAAAAAAATCAAAAAAAAATCTTCCATCAATTAGCTCACCTCGTTTTACACAAAACTTTTTGTAAATGTTTCAGTTAAAAAATAATAAAAATTTGTAAAATTATTAAAAAAAAATCAGAGGCCACAGAGGTTAGCATGTCCGCCTATGACGCTGAACGCTTGGATTCGAATTTTGGCGAGACCATCAGAAAAAATTTTCATCGGTGGTTTTCTCCTCCTAATGCTGGCAACATTTGTGAGATATTTTGCCATGTAAAATTTCTCTCCAAAGAGGTGTCGCACTGCGGCACGCCATTCGGACTCGGCTATAAAAAGGAGGACCCTTATCATTGAGCTTAAAAACTTGAATCGGACTGCACTCTTTGATATGTGAGAAGTTTGCCCGTGTTCTTTAGTGGAATGTTCATGGGCTAAATTTGCATTTTGCATTTACACAAACACAGCATCGTTTTCCACACAAGAGACTATCATGTTTTTGATGAAGAATGTCCTTAGAATTTGTACTATTTCAATTTTCACCACTTTCGAGTATTTGAACTGGTTGTTACGCACTCAAATTGTTCTAAAACATTTCATTTATTTTTTTTAACAAATATTTCATAATGTGGCGTCAGTATTTTACAACTACACTTATGGCGCGATAACAAGAATACAAATTTTATGCCGTCAATTCTTAATAGTCTCCTTTCTCTGGTACTGATTTGATACCAAATGGTATTAAAAATCTGCCAAAGTACCGTCATTTTTCTCTCAGTGCCCTGTAGGAACTCATTCGGGTACATTTTTTGGATTCTATTAGTATTGATTAACAGCGATTGCGACGGTTGCGAAATCTATACAAACGTTTCTTTATATTAAGAAAAAAAAAATTTTAATGTTTTACATGCAGATAGTTTAACGAAATTCCTACTGTACCCAACTACTATCCGCTTGAATTCCATGTTGTATCACTAAAAAAAATAAATATTACAACAAGTGTTGCTAAAATCCTTAAAATGTTGTATTACTGATGGCAAATAAAGGATTGTAGATGAAAAATGTTCTCTAGTAGATGGGAACAGTAGGAACCATTCACAAAAAATTTTTTTTTCGAATTCTTTATTGGGTGTATCTGGCAACTGCATATCTATGCAAACGATTTTATCCCAAAAAAAAATATTTTATTAAATGATTTTATCCCCAAAAATTTTTTTTCTTTTTTTTACATGCTGTGAAAGCAGCATTCCTACTGTACCAAACTACTATGTGCGTTATCCCCATTTGTACTTTAGAAAAGTACAATATCACGACTATTTTATCAAAAAGATTATAAAAATTACGTACTTCTTGGCCAATAATAGTTTTATTTACAAATAAAAATGCCTAAGTAGATGGGTACAGTAGGAATCCTTCATCAGAAAAGAATTTTGGAGTTCTTTCTTACTTTTGTCGGACATATCTGGCAATTACATGGCTATGCTAAAGTTTTTTTGGTTCAAAATAAATTTCTCTTTCTGTTTTACATGCAGATACATCATTGCATCATTCCTACTGTACCTACTACTATCTGGTTTATCCCCACTTAAACTTCAGAAAAGAAAGATATCACGGTTATTTTT
This sequence comes from Stomoxys calcitrans, assembly GCF_963082655.1. Lineage (NCBI taxonomy): Eukaryota > Metazoa > Arthropoda > Insecta > Diptera > Muscidae > Stomoxys > Stomoxys calcitrans. The sequence continues at coordinate 20,478,458 of NC_081553.1, forward strand.
GTTTTTTTTTTTGAAACATAATAATTACATCCTTCTTGGGCCACCATGGTTTGATTTTCAAAAAACATTCCTTAGTAGATGGGTTTGATTTTCAAAAAACATTCCTTAGTAGGTGGGTACAGTAGGAATCTTTCATTAGAAAAAAAATTGAAGTTCATGCTTATTTTTAGTCGGGTGCATATGGCAACATCTGCATCTGCATGCCTATGCAAAAGTTTTTTTTTTTCATTAACTAAATTTTTCTTTCGGTTTAACGTAGTGACAATGCAGCATTCCTACTGTACCCTACTACTATCTGTGTTGTTCCCATTTAAACTTCTGAAAAGAAAGATATCACGACTATTTGATGAAAGAGCTCATAATAATTACATACTCGTTGGACAATATTTGTTCGATCCTCAAAAAATGGTTGTTAGTAGAAGGGTACAGTAGGAATCTTGCATTAAAAAATCAAAAAAAAAAACATGGAATTGTTCCTTGTTATTGTCGGGCGTATTTGGCAATTGTATTGCTATGCAAAAGTTTTTTTTGTTCCAAAATAATTTTTCTTTCTGTTTTACATGCAGATGAAACAGCATTCCTACTGTACCAAACTACTATCTGCATTATACCCATTTGTACTTCGGAAAGAAAAATATTACGTTTTTTAAGAAAAAGCTGATAAAATTGCATACTTTTAGGGCAATAATGGTTTGATCTCAAAAACATTTATTAGTAGAAGGGGACAGTAGGAATCCTTCATCGAACTGTAGGAATTTTTCATCTGAAATTTTTTTTAAATGTTTCCTTATTTTTGTCGGGTGCATCTGGCAACATCTGCATCTCCATGTCTATGCAAAAGGTTTTTTTTTCTTTAAGTAAATTTTTCTTTCGGTTTAACCTAGAGAAACAGCAGCATTCCTACTGTACCCAACTACTATCTGTGTTATTCCCATTTAAACTTCTGAAAAGAAAGATATCACGACTATTTGATGAAAGAGCTCATAATAATTACATATTCGTTGGGCAATAATGGTTCGATCCTCAAAAAAATGTTGTTAGTAGAAGGGTACAGTAGGAATCTTGCATTAAAAAAATCAAAAAAAAACATGGAATTGTTCCTTATTATTGTCGGGCGTATTTGGCAATTGTATTGCTATGCAAAAGTTTTTTTTGTTCCAAAATAATTTTTCTTTCTGTTTTACATGCAGATGAAGCAGCATTCCTACTGTACCAAACTACTATCTGCATTATACCCATTTGTACTTCGGAAAGAAAAATATTAAGTTTTCTAAGAAAAAGCTGATAAAATTGCATACTTTTAGGGCAATAATGGTTTGATCTCAAAAACATTTATTAGTAGAAGGGGACAGTAGGAATCCTTCATCGAACTGTAGGAATTTTTCATCTGAAATTTTTTTAAATGTTTCCTTATTTTTGTCGTTATTTTTGTAGGAATGTTGCAGAAGAAGCAACATTCCTACTGTACCAAACTACTATCTGCGTTATTCCCATTTGTACTTCAGAAAAGTAAGATATCATGTCTGTTTTATTAAAAAGCTTTTAATAATTACGTACTTCACGGGCAATAATCGTTTGATCTCCAAAAAAAAAATTTATTTGTAGTAGGGTACAGTAGGAATCCTTCACTGAAATTTTTTTTTGGAATTTTTTCATATTTCGTCGTTTCTGGCAACCGCATGTCTTTGCAAAAGTTATTTTTTTTTTCTAAAAAAGTCTTTCTGTTAGTATTTGCTAGGAAATTTGAAAAAAAAACTTGCAACCCAACAGAAAACATTTATTAGTAGAAGGGTACAGTAGGAATCCTTCACCGGAAAAAATTTTTTTTTTAATTTTTCCTCATGTCTTTGCAAAAGTTTTTTTTTTTTCAAAACAAAAACCCTTTCGGTTAGTATTTGCTGGGAAATTTGGAGAAAAAAAGAACTTGCAACCAAACAGAAAACATTTATTAGTAGAAGGGTACAGTAGGAATCCTTCACCGATTTTTTTTTTTTTTTTGGAATTTTTCCTTATTTCGTCGTTTCTGGCAACTAACCCCATATGTATGGAAAATTTATTTTTTTCTGGTAGATTTTGCTAGGAAATTTGAAAAGAAATACTTGCAACCAAACAGAAAAAAATTCATTTTTCCTTTGTCTTTTCTCATCCCCTTTGACTTTTTAATAACTTTGCCTACACGAATCGAACAAAATGCCAATTTTTAAGTCATTCCCAAGGCGCTTTCAAACATTTCATTATACACATTTCCCTTCTTAATCCTTTAATTTTCAACATTGTAAGACATCAATTGACCCTAGGCCATTTCTTCACACTCTTACTCACTGCGAAGGTTTTTGTTTTTTATGACATTTTCAACAAAAATTCATTCATATTTTTCGACACATTGCATGTTTAGCAAAAAAAACCCATGAACAAAATATAAGCCAAAGTATCCGTTATAGACATGTCTCAAGTCCTTAGTGTGTGTTTTCCATTAAAGTGACTTTTTCCTCAGTTATTCATATGTCCGGCCTTCAATGACTGGGGCTGCCCAAAATACGTCACTCTTTGTGGCAGGCAGCAGGTGTAGTCATTTTTTTTTTAATTTCCCATTTCGTTTGTGTATGGTTTTTAGTCCAAAAAAGGGGGATTAATAAAGCTGCTCTTCTGAGGTATATTTAACCATTAAAGTGGTCGGCGGGATATGTGTATGTGAATTATCATCTGTAAGAGCACGTGTCTAAATCAACATACAATACAAGAATTTTGTGGTGATGTCTGGTGTTGCTGTAGTGTCGGCGGCGGTGGTGTATAACGTCATACATTGCATATTACACTTGCAGCTTGCCAACAAACCAATATTCAATGCAATGCAATGCCTACAAATCATCAGGAGTCCCCAGACGAAGACTTTCTCGTAGTAGCAAGGGATCTCCTCGAAGAGTACTCCTCTCCTTTTCTGCCATCCCTACTTAGCAGGTGTATTTTCTTGTCTTTGGCGCTACACAACTCAAAGGAAGAGTCATGTCCTTGCCTTGATGATGAGTTACGCATAAGAAACGGTTTTTGATGCACCTTACCTCTTAGGCTACCAAGGACCTATTAAACCATAGCCTGTATCTAATGAGATATTCCCTTAAGAAAGAGGGAAATTAAAGGTGGATTTTGGGGTATTTGTGTGTTAAGGAGAGTGTCAGCATAAATACTCAATTTGGGAAGGGGGGAGGTTAAAAAAACTGAATTGTCCTCCGTCTGATGGATTGATTGATTGATGCCTTATTTTGAGTGAAAAGTGAAAAAACCAACATCCATTTGACCAGTTGTGCAGCGGAAGCAGGTGAATTTTGACATGTTTAATGTGTATTCAATGTAACCGTTTTTAAAAATTCAAACTAAATTGGAGGAGTACATATAAGGTGGGAGTGAGTTATAATTAAACAAAAATTGGATTAAAATTTTAAAATGTTTTTTTTTTTTTAAATTTTTTTTTTCTATTTTTTTTTTTTTTTTTTTTTTTTTTTTTTTTTTTCTTTTAATTTACTATTTTTATATGCTTCTGTGCATCATTTTTCTCTCTGCTTGCTTATCTCTACTCAGTGTATTTTCCCACTCGCCTGCTTTGCTTTTGATGTTAGTTTAGCAATCTCTTAATTTTGGTTTTTAATCCTTTATGTTGAGCTGAGCAGATTTGAGTGTTCCGATTACATTTGGTGTGACTGGCTGTGTCTGAGAATTTAATTTTGTGAAAAGCCTTTGCACCATGGCTCCTAATGAATGACGTTATGTCCTGGCAAAACGAAAAAACAAAAAAGAGAAACACTAAAACACAACAACAAAAATCACACCCTGGGTTGCTGATGGTGTTTGTCACAGTAGTAGTGTGGTGATACTGTTTCAATTAAGCAAATTATATATGCTAAGGCTTCTTGTTGGACCATCCAGCCAAAGGGGGTAAAGGAGAAACAAAGAGAGTGAGAGAGAGGGGTGGGGGGGGGGGGGGGGGGAAACTGGCAAAACTGTGAGTCTGTATGAAGGCTAGCTAGGCTAAAGTCTTATCAAGATTTTCTCGCTTTTTGGTTGCAATTTGTGTCAATCTTTCTGAGCTCATCTCGTTGGCTTTTGGTTTATTTCCTTTCACACACTCGCACACACACTCGCGCACACACACACTCATGTATATACTCACAAAGAGGTGCTTACACCAAGTACCGAGACAAACAAGGACATTCATTTGAATAAGATTTCGGTTGATTGATAACAACAGCATTTTCACACACACACACACACACACACTAACATGAGTTTTAATTCCATTTTTGTTACATTTGTAGCCAACCAAGCATAGGAATTGTCAACGCCATTGAACACACAAAAAAACCAAACGTTGTAAGCCTGCTGAGGGATGTGAAAGAGGGGGGCCAAAAGATTAACCATCAGCGATAACTCTGTTTGATAGTTAGCATCTGTCCTGAGTCAGGATTCTATTTCCCTTCTCCCATTGGCAGGGTATTTAATCAAGAGATTGATTTGGAATTGTTGTCTCTTTTTGGCTTTAAGCAACAGCTGCTGTTTATGTTAATTACACAAGTATACAAGATTTGGCAAAGCAATAAAAAGTTTTAGCTACAGATTTAGAAACTAAAATAAAATGGAGATGGTCTGATGAGATGACTTCTTGAGTCTCTAGAGGGCGCAATTTTCATCCGATTTGGCTGTAATTTTGCATGAGGTGCTTTGTTATGACTTCCAATAACTGTGCTAAAAATGGTTTAAATGGGTCTATAACCTGATATAGCTGCCATATAAACCGATCATGGGTCTTGACTTCTTGAGCCTCTAGAGGGCGCAATTCTCATCCGATTTGACTGAAATTTTGCATGAGGTGCTTTGCTATGACTTCCAATAACTGTGCTAGGTATGGCGTAAATCGGTCCATGTTTTGATATAGTTGCCATATAAACCGATCTTGAGTCTTAACTTCTTGAGCCTGTAGAGGGCGCAATTCTCATCCGATTTGGCTGAAATTTTGCACTTAGTCTTTTGTTATAACTTTCAATAACTGTGCTAGGTATGGCGCAAATCGGTGCATAACCTGATATAGCTGCCATATAAACCGATCATGGGTCTTGACTTCTTGAGCCTCTAGAGGGCGCAATTCTCATCCGATTTGGCTGAAATTTTGCATGAGGTGCTTTGTTATGACTTCCAACAACTGTGCTAAGTATAGTGTAAATCGGTCCATGTTTTGATATAACTGCTATATAAACCGATCATGGGTCTTGACTTCTTGAGCCTCTAGAGGGCGCAATTCCCATCCGATTTGGCTGAAATTTTGCGTGAGGTGCTTTGTTATGACTGTCAATAACTGTGCTAAGTATGGTTTAAATCGGTCCATAACCTGATATAGCTGCCATATAAACCGATCATAGGTCTTGATTTCTTGAGTCTCTAGAGGGCGCAATTCCCATCCGATTTGGCTGAAATTTAGCATGAGGTGCTTTTTTATGGCTTCCAATAACTGTGCTAGGTATGGCGTTAATCGGTCCATGTTTTGATATAGCTGCCATATAAACCGATCTTGGATCTTGACCTCTTGAGCCTCTAGAGGGCGCAATTCTCATCCGTTTTGGCACAAATTTTGTACAACGGCTTCTCTCGTGACCTTCAACATACGTAGACTGAGGATTATCAATGTTTGGTTATTTAAAGTAATTACATCCTATATCTTCGTTTTGATCTCATAGTAGTTGGGGACAGTAGGAATATGATTTAATATAAAATAATAAATAAAATAAGAGAAACAGTTGGTGATGTCTTTGTTCACTTATCGAGAGCATAAGTGTTCCAAATTTTCGAAAAGTCTTTTTCCTTCTAAAATATTTTTGTCTAAATTCCTACTGTACCCATCTACTACAAGCATAATAATGCTTTACCAACCATAACCAATGAATTTAAGGTTAAAGAATCTTAACAGAACTATTCTAAATTATATATTAATTGTTTTACGTAGTTTTGAACACATAGTAGTAGGGAACAGTAGGAATATATCCAGAAAATAAGTTGCCAATCACTTGGAAACCAGATAACATTTAATTTTTTTACAATTTGATATCAATTATAAAATTGCAAATCTATGCCACCTATTCTCTAGGGTGAACAAAAGTATTTAATAATGTGATTAGGTAAAAAAATTTCTGTCTAGATTCCTACTGTACCCATCTACTACAAGCATAATAATGCTTTACCAAACATAATCAATGAACTTAAGGTTGAAGAATTTTAACAGTACTATTCTAAGTGATATATAAATTGTTTTACGTAGTTTTGAACACATAGTAGTAGCGGACAGTAGGAATATATCCAGTAAATAAATTGCCAATCATTTGGAAACCAGATAACATTTAACTTTTTTTTACAATTCGATATGAATTATAAAATTGCAAATCTATGCCACCTATTCTCTAGGGTGAACAAAAGTATTTAATAATATGATTAGGTAAAAAAATTTCTGTCTAAATTCCTACTGTACCCATCTACTACAAGCATAATAATGCTTTACCAACCATAACCAATGAATTTAAGGTTAAAGAATCTTAACAGTACTATTCTAAATTATATATAAATTGTTTTACGTAGTTTTGAACACATAGTAGCAGGGGACAGTAGGAATATATCCAGTAAATAAATTGCCAATCATTTGGAAACCAGATAACATTTAACTTTTTTTTACAATTCGATATCGATTATAAAATTGCAAATCTATGCCACTTATTGTCTAGGGTGAACAAAATGATTTTATAATGTGATAATGTAAAAAAAATCTGTCTAGATTCCTACTGTACCCACCTACTACAAGCATTAAAAATGCTTTACCAACCATAACCAATGAATTTAAGGTTAAAGAATCTTAACAGTACTATTCTAAATTATATATAAATTGTTTTACGTAGTTTTGAACACATAGTAGTAGGGGACAGTAGGAATACATCCAGTAAATAAATTGCCAATCATTTGAAAACTAGATAACATTTAGTTTCTTTACAATTTGATATCAATTATAAAATTGCAAATCTATGCCACCTATTCTCTAGGGTGATCAAAAGTTTTCAATAATGTGATAATGTAAAAAATTTCTGTCTAGATTCCTACTGTACCCATCTACTACAAGCATATTTATATTTTACACAAATAATCAATGATGTTGTTGTTTTCGAATATCAATAGTATCATTCTAAGTTATGTACAAATTGTTTGACGTAGTTTTGGTCGTACAGTAGAAGGGGACAGTAGGAATACATCCAAATAAAAAATTGCCAATTATTTGAAATTTAGATAATATTTAATCTTTATACAATTCGATATTGATTAGAAAATTGCAAATCTATGCCACTTATTCCACAGGGTGAATAAAATGATTTTATAATGTGATTGTGTAAAAAAATTTCTGTCTAGATTCCTACTGTACCCATCTACTACAAGCATAGTTTTGTTTTACAATCATAATCAATGAAGTTGTGGTTGACGAATATTAACAGTGAAATTCTCAGAAAATCGTTTGATGTAGTTTTCGTCTTATAGTAGTAGAAGTGGACAGTAGGAATACATTCAGATAATAAATTGCCAATTATTTGAAAACTAGATCACATTTATTTTTGTACAATTCGCTATCATTTATCAAACTGCAAAGGATTCATTAATGTCAGCACTTATTATTGTCAGTTTAATATTCAAAAAGCTTTGCTTTTGAAGATTTTTTTTTTTATTTCATTGAAAAAAAAAAACTTTCCCACATTTAAGGCTGTCCGAGGTAATTAACATGGAATGCAATACATACAACCTGAAATTGACGTCTATCTTTCATTTGAGCCGATGCCGCCATATAGGAGGAAACGCTCACTCATTCACTCACCCAAAGTGAGTGAGTGACTGCCGGTGTCACCATATACGAAGTGTCTTTCATGTGTTTGATTTTGGACAAAATGAAAAGCTAATGGGGCAACAAAGCTTAACAGTAAAACAAAAAAAACCTGACCACAAGGCGGCAATTAAAAGGCGCTCAAGTCGCAGCGACAGCTTAACAGTATGGGACAACCCGTTTATGTCTAGCTTCAATAGAGGATTTCCTTTTTAAAACAAAGCCAAAAAAAAAATGTGGCTAAAAATGACGTTGTCAGGCCACATGGAAAAGGGCGTCTTAGGAGGCTCGCTGAAATTGTTCGCTCACTCTTTAGTGATGGTCGCTGTCAAATGCGGTAACAACAACAACCTCAACTCCTTTGTTTTACTCTCAATACTTCCATCCTCTTCGTTTGCTTTTACGACTGAAGAGTTTTGAATTTATGACCAAATCATTTGCAAATTGTGATTAAAGCCTTATTTTCCTTTGGTGCAAGTCTCCATCTCAGTTTTGGTCACCATCATCCAGTAGAATTTTCTGCCTCTGTATGCCTTAATTGTTGTACCACCACAGTGGAGGTACTTATTTTATGGCGGCAAGCTCTGAGTCGGCTTTTTGTCTAAATCACCTTTGATCTGTCAGTTTAACAGAAATCGACAGAAAATCGACCAAAGCGAAACGGACGCCAATAAACCCCCCCCAAAAAAAAGCCTTAACATTAAGCAGGCTTTGATTTTTAGTTTATTTTGGGTTTTAATTCAACGCTTCAACGGATTGGCTGTCCGTCCAGCTGTCTGATTGTCTTTGAAAGGCTTTTGTGAAACATTTCCAAAGTGATTTTGTTATACGTAAAAGTGATTTTCCGCTCTCTCCACTTGTCTTCTGGTGGTCAAACATTTTGGCATTTGTCAGGCAAATTAAAGGCTTTTTGTTACAATTGTTGATGATGAAAATGTAAAAAAAAAATTGGCAATACATAAACAAATGAAAACTTGCTGTTGGGAAAATGTTAAATTTTCATGAAAAAAAAACCAAAAAAATTAAAAATGAATTAATTTGACGAAATTCCTACTGTCCCATACTACTACGAAATTCCTACTGTCCCATACTACTATAAGCTAATTGCCTGCTACTGTACTCTTCATGAATATCAGCTACAAGACTTATTAATCACATAAAAAAACAAAAGAAATGCTTGCCCGAATTAATTCCCCACCCTGACATAGTAGATGGGGACAGTAGGAATTTGGACATTGACCAATTTTTTTTTTTTTTTTTTTTTTTTTTTTTTTTTTTTTTTTAACCCACGGCATCTCAATTTTCTCATGAATGCCAAAAAATGTATTGAAGGCTACAATAGGAATATTAATTCACTTTTAAAACAAAAGTTTTTCATTTTAATTTTGTTCTTTGTTTTACAACAACTGATAATCGTTTTCAAATACCACACAGCAATTTCATGCCTATTGCTGGGGATAATCTGAAGACATTTGGAATTATAGTATTGCATTGAATGGAATTTTCCACATGAATGGCAAAGAACAGTAATTTATTGTTAGCTCTCTGCTTGCTCTTTCGACAATGGTCAATTTTGGTTTGCTCCTTTGCCAATTCTTAGTCACGTGGGGATGATGTTGATGTTGGCAATGGTCATAATGATATTATGTACCTTCATCATTATGAGCATCACCTGCAGCTACTAAACCTAATATTAGAATCTTTGGTAGTCTTTCATATGTTTTCATCATATGAGTAGATGCTATGTACTTGCATGCATTGTTGAATCTCTAGAGTTCACTTGGTATGATCTGCACACCTTTCCTTCTTTATTTCCTTGTACAACTTTAGACTTCCATATGGGGAAGGAAGAGTTGGCTCTCTTCGCCGCCGCCGCCGCCGCCGCCGCCGTCAAAAAAGCCTAATATCTGTAATCAGTAACACGTACACATAATATTGTCCAAAGCACTGTTATTAGTATAATCAAATGGGAATTATCTGCGTTGAAGATCGAACTCGTTACTTATTCGTGCCATAGCGAAAATGTGTAGTGGCGTTGATGCCACACGGTCGATCAGTCGGATGGTTGCTTGCCGGTGATGATCACTGCCAAAACAGTCGCCACCAAGCAGCCAGCTAGACTATCTGCCTGTCAGTCAATTTTTTGCTTGCCATACTTGGCCAAGTTCTCCCCCCCAATGTTTTTCTTTCCTTTTTTTTCGAAGAAGAAGAAGAAGGAGAATGTGTGAGAATAAATAAGCCAGCTGAGGAATCAGTCAATGCGACTTGCTGTTGTTGTTATAGTTGTAGATCATTTTCTTATGCGGTGGCATTAAAGCCACTGTTAAGAGGTGGTTGTAGCAACAGCTCCTTTTTCGCCGAATGTGGTTACTGCTGCTGCTCACACTATGTGTCATAATCTATGGTAATCCATCTTGGGCATGCATAGTTATAGTAACTTGTCAGTTATACATGCAGACATACATATCCATAGATGTATATACACTGAAAACAAGGCTGTAGTCAACTTTTGGTTTGAGAAAAGGGGGGATATATTCTTAAAAAAAAAAACAAAAAAATAAAAATAAAATATCCCAAAAGTTGCACTGCATTAGCGAGATTCCTACTGTACCCATCTACTTTCGATTATATAGCACTTTTAATGAAGAAGTATAAACTCAAGATATTAGACAACCTTAAAGCATAACAATGTTTATAAATAAATGTTTTCTCATACTCTAATGACACTTCAATTCCATGTGTAGTAGTAAGGGACAGTAGGAATTCAATTCCATGTGAAGTAGTAAGGGACAGTAGGAATGTTGTAATTACACAAATAAGGTCAAATGAAAATACACAATAGTACCATTTAAGCTTCATAAGGCGTCAATAGTTCCTTACTTGAATTAAATGAACAATTTTCAATATAATATAAATTCACGTTATAGTAGAAGGGGACAGTAGGAATATAGTTACCCCAAAATAATGTCAAAAATCCAAAAAATGATAAACTAAATACACTATAGCGTTGAAGAAATAATTTCTAACCTGGCTTTAGGGTTAAATTACTCTTCCAAGCTGCAAAGTAAATTTGCTAGATTCCTACAGTACCCATCTACTTTCATGAAAACTATAACAAATGTTCACAAATGTACCATTTAAGCTTCATAAAAGTCAATAGTCCCTTACTTGGATTACATGAGCAATTTTCAATATAATATGAATTCAGGTTATAGTAGAAGGGGACAGTAGGAATATAGTTACCCTAGAATAATGTCAAAATTCCAAAAAATAATAAACCAAATACACTATAGCGTTGCAGGATTAATTTCTAACCTTGCTTTAGGGTTAAATTACCTTTCAAAGCTGCACAAATATATTTGCTAGATTCCTACAGTACCCATCTACTCTCATGAAAACTAACAAATGTTCACAATAGTGGCATTTAAGCTTCATAAGGAGTCAATAATTCCTTACTAGGATTAAATGAACAATTTTCTATATAATATAAATTCAGGTCATAGTAGAAGGGGACAGTAGGAATATAGTTATCCCAGAATAATGTTAAAATTCCAAAAAATGATAAAACAAATACATTGTAGCGTTGAAGGATTAATTTCTAGCCTTGCTTAAGGGTTAAATTACTCTTTAGAGCTGCAAAAATATATGTGCTAGATTCCTACAGTACCCATCTACTCTCATGAAAACTAACAAATGTTCACAAATGTACCATTTAAGCTTCATAAGGCGTCAATAATTCCTTACATGGATTAAATAAACAATTTTCAATATAATATAATTTCAGGTCATAGTAGAAGGGGACAGTAGGAATATAGTCAACCTAGAATAATGTCAAAATTCCAAAAAAATGATAAACCAAATACATTATAGCGTTGAAGGATTAATTTCTAGCCTTGCTTTAGGGTTAAATTACTCTTTAGAGCTGCAAAAATATATGTGCTAGATTCCTACAGTACCCATCTACTCTTATGAAAACTAACAAATGTTCACAAATGCACCATTTAAGCTTCATATGGCGTCAATAATTCCTTACTTGGATTAAATGAACAATTTTCAATATAATATAAATTCAGGTTTTAGTAGAAGGGGACAGTAGGAATATAGTAACCCTAGAATAATGTCAAAATTCCAAATAATAATAAACCAAATACACTATAGCGTTGAAGAATTAATTTCTAACCTTGCTTAAGGGTTAAATTACCCTTTAGAGCTGCAAAAATATATTTGCTAGATTCCTACAGTACCCATCTACTCTCATGAAAACTAACAAATGTTCACAAATGAACCATTTAAGCGTCAAAAGGAGTCAATAATTCCTTACTTGGATTAAATGAAAAATTTTTATAATAGAAGGGGACAGTAGGAATGTATTTACGCTAGAATAATGTTTAAATAATTCTTTAAAGCTACAAAAATGAATTTGCTAAATTCCTACAGTACCCAACTACTTTGAAGAAAATTTAAAATTTTGCACTCTTCGACCATTTAAGTTTAATAAAATGCCAAAAAAATTTCAATGGGGGTATTTACAAAAAAAAAATATATAGCATATATTATAACTATGGGTTTTAATAGTAGGGGACAGTAGGAATATAGCCAACTTGGAAAAATTTTAATTTCTAAATTTTTAAAAAAATTATTGCAACTTTTTGCAAGGGCCATTCCTTAGGTATTGCTCTCCTTCCTCTTCCTGTATTTCACTACCACCATGCGGCGTTTTGTTGTAGGCATTTTTTAGTTTATGGCTATCAATGGCTGGGTGAATGACGGTTGTTTGTGATTTGGAAATAATTCAATTGCGAATAATGTCTTAAGCCTTTAGGCCCCCAACCATGGACAATTCATTTTAATTATTTTGTTTGTGAACCCAGAATGTTGAGCAGCCTTATGACCGATCGACCAATCAACCTACCACCGCAAATGCTGCCTAAGAAAAAATTCCTTGGCAAGAAAAACAATATCACAATTATATTAATAACGATTGTAAAACAGAATAACTGCACCCAAAAGACCGAAATCAAAAGAATCCAAGAGTACAGAAGGGGGGGGAAAGGGGACATGGAGAAAAAAAAAGATTAGCTTGATCCATGACTTTAATGTGGCCATGGACAGGGAACGAACAGCTGCTGGCTGCCGTTGTTGGTGTTGCTGTTGCTCCTCACACACACACATGCACATATTTGGGGCAAAAGGAAAATTGCAAGAAAACAGCTTCCAGCCATTGATACAAAAGTTGCGGCAGATTTAAATGCACATAAATCTCACTTGGTGTCCGCCAAATTATAGTATTCAAAGGCATTAGCTTACACTGCCACAAAATGTGGCAAGGACAAATGCAATGTTGGTAGGCAAATAAGTTGCTGTTTTGGCCCCCACCTCCCATCCTCTCCCTACTCTCTGCCTCTACAGCCTTAGCTTATCTTGCGAATTGCGGGAGATCATCTCGTAAAGAAGCCGGCCACAATCGATCGATAGCTGACTGCCGTATGATGATCGATCTGTTTGTCTGAGGGGGATAAAGTTTAACGCGATTGTTTATGATACAAATTAAACAATTTATGACGACAGCATAAACTAAGGCAAAACTTATGTAATAGCGGGTCAATGCAAGAGTTCCAGCAAGGAAACCACCAAACCACTGACAAACTTCCGTGGAGCAGGAAAGAAGCCGTCCGTCCATCGGTTGGTTGGTTGATATTCTACTTGGCTTGGTGGAAACATATCATTAAAGCTTCGCCAATACCATGGACTGAAGGCACACAAGGCAATGTAAGTCGGCCACTTGCCCACCGCCAAGGCACGTTATTTGCTCCCGTAGCCAAGTTGGCTTTAGTTGGAATAGTGCGTTTTGTTCTTGGGATCCTGGCAGGCTGGTTGTTTAGCTGGCTGGCTTGCTCGCTGACTGACCGTAGGTATTGTATGATAGTGCGGCAGCTATAAATTAAAACACTCGCGCGCATAAAAGCGCTCTGTTTTTGTTGTTTTGCTTGAATTCTAGAGACAGACCATGTGTTTGTTGTTTGGAAGCTGCAACATGGTGTTAGCCTCGTCAACACAGTCATTGTTCTTTTGGTGTTTTTCGCTGGTGTTGCGTTTTGAATTTTATGAAAAGATCATTTATTATAAATCGTTATCGCTTCTGGTCTCAAAACTCACAATGGGGCCTAATCCCCCTTTGCCTCAATGGAAAAATTAAAATATAGCAGCTTAGGCCTTACATGTAAAAGCTACATAAAAACTTATGTTCCAACATCTGTATTGAAATTGTGTGTTGGTGGGTGATTTATAAAAATTCCTTCAAGTAATTGATTTAATGCTGGCACATCTCGCACCTTTCGCTCTTTATTTTTATCGATTTTTTTTCGTGTCCTAAACGCCTTAATTTTTAATTTTTTTTGGTTTTTTTACAGCATCCCGTATGCCCTCCTCACATACATCACCGCAAATGTGTCGGCCTCACTTTCATACGCCTCTGAGTTCATGGCTTACCAGCGAACATAAATCATTTGCACCCGCCAGTCCATGGGGCAGCCCGTTTGCATGCCCCCAGGAGCCCCAAATGGATCACAAACTGAGTCAGGTGGGGCAAACGCATCAGACCACAACGACGGGTCAGCATTCATTTCCATTTCCTCCCACACCGCCAAAGGATTCAACGCCCGATTCAGTACAAACCGGTCCATCCGAATATCAGGTAAGTAGAAAGACAAAAAGAGAGAAATTTAAAAAAAAGAAATGGCAGGAAATTTTAAAATTAAACCAAATTTATAAAAAAAGCAATTAAGAGCGTGCCAAGTTCGGCCGGGCCGAATCTTATATACCCTCCACCATTGATCGCATTTGTCGAGTTCTATAAGCAGTATCTCTTTTTAGATAAATATAGAATATTGAATAAGAACTGTTATTCTATTCGAGCTATATAGAGTTTTAGTCCGATTCGGACCATAAATGAATGCTGAACATTGTGGAAGTCATTGTGTAATATTTCAGTTCATTCGGATAAGAATTGCGCCTTGTAGGGGTTCAAGAAGCAAAATCGGGAGGTTTATATGGGAGCTGCATCAAGCTATTGATCGATTCAGACCATATTAGAGACGTATGTTGAAGGTCATGAGAGAAGCCGTTGTAAAAAATTTCAGCCAAATCGGATGAGAATTGCGCCCTCTAGAGGTTCAAGAAGTCAAGACCCAAGATCGGTTTATATGGCAGCTATATCAGGTTCTATACCGATTTGCGCCATACTTAGCACAGTTGTTGCAAGTCATAACAGAACACCTCATGCGAAATTTCAGCCAAATCGGTTGAGAATTGCGCCCTATAAAGGCTCAAGAAGTCAAGACCCAAGATCGGTTTATATGGCAGCTACACCAAAACATAGACCGATTCAAACCATATTTGGTGCAGTTGTTGGAAGTGGTACCAAAACACTACATGCAAAATTTCAGTTAAATCGGTTGAAAATTGCGCCCTCTAGAGGCTCAAGAAGTCAAGACCCAAGATCGGTTTATATGGCAGCTACACCAAAACATAGACCGATTTAAACCATACTTGGTGCAGTTTTTGGAAGTGGTACCAAAACACTAAATGCAAATTTTCAATAAAATCGGTTGATAATTGCGCCCTCTAGAGGCTCAAGAAGTCAAGACCCAAGATCGGTTTATATGGCAGCTATATCAAAACATGGACCGATTTAAACCATACTTATCACAGTTGTTGAAAATGGTACCAAAACACTTCATGTTAAATTTCAGCCAAATCTGATGAGAATTGCGCCCTCTAGTGGCTCAAGAAGTCAAGACCCAAGATCGGTTTATATGGCAGCTATACCAAAACATGAACCAATTTAAACCATACTCATCACAGTTGTTGGAAATGGTACCAAAACACTACGTGCAAAATTTCAGTTCAATCGGATGAGAATAGTGCCCTCTAGAGATTCAAGAAGTCAAACCCAAGATCGGTTTATATGGCAGCTATATCAGGTTCTATACCGATTTGCACCATACTTAGCACACTTATTAGAAGTAACATAAAAGAACACCTCATGCTAAATTTCAGCCAAATCGGATGAGAATTGCGCCCTCTATAGGCTCAAGAAGTCAAGACCCAAGATCGGTTTATATGGCAGCTATATCAAAACATGGACCGATTTAAACCATACTAAGCGTAGTTGTTGGAAGTGCTACTAAAACACTACGTGCAAAATTTCAATAAAATCGTATAAGAATTGCGCCCTCTAGACGCTTTAATTAAATCTTGATATCGGTTTATATGAGAGCTATATGAGGTTATTGACCGATTTAGACCGTACTTGACACATTTGTTGGAAATCATAACTGGACACTATGTACAAAATTTCATCCAAACCGGACAAAAACTGCGGCTTTCAGGGGCTCAAGACGTCTAATCGGGAGATCGGTTTATATGGGAGCTATAACGGGTTCATGACCTATTTAGACCGTACTTGGCACAGTTGTTGGAAGTCATTACAGAACACTACATGCAAAATTTCAGCCAAGTTGAACAGAAATTGCGGCTTCCAGGGGCTGAAGAAGTCAAATCTGGGGATCGGTTTATATGGGAGCTATATCTAAATCTGAACCGATATGGCCCCTTTTCAATCCCCAATGACCTACATCAACACTAAGTACCTGTGCAAAATTTCCAGCGTCTAGCTAAACGCGTTCTACCGCTATCATGATTTCGACTGACGGACGGACGGACATGGCTAGATCGTCTCAGAACGTCGAAACGATCCAGAATATATATACTTTATGGAGTCCCAGATCATTATTTTCAGTTATTTTATACGGAATGACTAGATTAGTATTCCCCCATCCTATGGTAGTGGGTTTTTGTAAACTCTTCCTGGGATTTTTGAGAAAAAACCTTAGAACTCATAAAAATCCTTGGCAACTACTATTTGACCTTTAACTTATTTCATGAAATTTTCGCCTTTACTAATAAAAACTTCCCTTGTTCTTGTTCTTCTTTTGTTTCAGGCTGTGGTTAATGCCTTCATGCATCAGGCCCAAGTGACGGGCAGCGGTTCACTGCCGGATACCAGTTGTGCGCTGGATATAAAACCCACCATACAGAATGGCAGCTCCTCAGCCCTGCATAATGGCGTGGGAGGTGGTGCGGGTTCGGGTGGACAGTCGTCGGTACCTAAACAGCGTGAAGGTACTTCAAATGCCACAAATAATAACAGTAATAACAGCAACAACAACAACAACAACAACAATAGTACAACAAATAGCAATAGCACAAATCACAATCAGGCGCATAATTCCGCATCGTCCTCCTCAAGGTCATCGGCCTCATCGCACAGCAATAATAATAACAATAATGTCAACTCTGCCACCAGCAACAACACAGCCAGCAGTAGTAACAATAACAACAACAACAACGGCAGCAGTAGCAATAGCAACCACAACACCTCCTCCCATCACTCTCACTCGAGTGGGAGTGCCTCGCATAATGCACTGCTCAATGGTCTGGGAAATGCGGCGGGCAGCATATTCGATGGCACTGCCCAAGCTTCGTATGGCAATTTAAGCGGTTCGATGGGTCTGAGCAATGGTGGCGTTGGCAATGCGGCAGCCAATAGTTATGATGGCAGCTATGCCTCCTATGCGGCTCATCATCATCAGCAACAGGTGGCCGCTGCTGCGGCAGCGGGTATGTTTCAAAGCTCCTCAATGGCAGCGGCTGCTGCTGCCCGTCATCATCATCATAGCCATGGTCATGGTCATATGCATCACCATGGCGGCAGTGGGGGCATGGGCGGCTCTTCGGGTGTGGGTTCATCGGTGGGATCGTCAGCCGGTAGCATGGTTGGTGTGGGTGGCAGTAGTCATGGCATGGCCGGTGGCCTTTTGGGTAATGTCAACAGTTCGGCTGGCGGTGGAGGAGGAGGCGGTGGCAATGGCGTCGATGTTAAGCCGGCGCGCACAAAACCCAGGACTAGTGCTGGTAAGCAAGACACACACACGCACACACACAAGCAATTGTAATGGTGTGGGTGGTTTAAACCGTTTCATTTCACTAACACTAATTTCTTATGTTAAGTTTGATTATGAATTTCATTTTAATTTTAAGATTTGTTTTATTTAAAATTTTATTTAAATTTCTTGAAGTGGTAACTAATAATGAAGGCTTCTATGTGTATTTCTAAAGTTTTTTGTTTGTTAAATTTTCAGTTTTTTTGGTTAATGTTCTTTAGATGTTAAAGTCAACGTCAAAGACTTCCTTAATTTGGTTTTGGCTTGGGGGGTACTTTGTGAGATTTCCATGTTGCCTCTGTTTCTACGTCCGAATCTGCACTCATTCAGCCATTGAAGTTGTTCGACGAACCTGACTTTTCGTGAGATTTTTCTTTTTTTTTTTTGGGCTTGTTTCTGCCGCTATTTTTGCTGTTGTGGGTTCAGCGTACTCGTCTCATTCTCATTCATTCATTTTATTTAGTCACTCAGTCAGTCATTCTTTCATGGCTTCCTCTATGAGCCACTACCGCATAACTTCTCACAACATACAAGTTTCAACCCCTTCACCCCTCCCCCTTGTTTTCCTTCTCACCTTAAACCTTTCTTTCTCCTCCTTGCTGATTTATTTTGGAGAGTGTACTTGAATTTTTGCAATTTTACAATTTATGCAGGCAAAAATCAAGCCCTAGCTTTTTGGGCACTTGAACATGTACCATGCACCACTCACTCACAGAGGATAGCCACGGCCATAACCGCTGCAGTCGACTCTAAGCCATTGTTTAAGCAAAGTGATTACACGTTGCTTGTTGGCGTGTGAACTCTGCGCACGCAGCAGTGACAATGGTGAATGTGCAACATTTGTTGTTTTGCATTCCGTTACTCCTATTTTTTTCGATTTTTTTTTTTGTTTTGGTTTTTGCATGGTCGACCCTTAGACGTACTTTACGCAGTTGCAGTGGCATGAGTGAGTGAGTTGAAGTTCTTTAATTGCTACTTGCCTGCTTGGGTTGTTTGTCATCATCATCATCATCATCAGTAGCAGGAAGAGCAAAAAAACTGCTGCTACATCTTGGTTTGATGATTGCATTGCTTAATTACATGTTAATTAGAGCTGTGGGCATATGTGTAGATGTTCATTATAATTGTGACAGCTCACCCAAGTAAAAAACAACAACAACAACAAAAAGTAAAACACAAAACTAGTGCAGTGCAGTTGTCTGTCCGATTTCCCGCAGCTTAGTTAATACAATTTCTGAGTGGAAAAAAGGGGCTACGATTTTTACAACATTGAGAATATTTCTAAGTTTTCCCAGGAAAAATAATGGAAACACAAAATACAAAAAAAAACACTTTTTTAGAAATTTCAATCTATTTTTAGGAAATATTTTCGTCACTGTTGAATTTTGTATTTCAAATTTCAGCGAAATCGGATAAAAAATAAAGCTTTTATGGTCTTTAGACCCTTTATTGGGAGATCGGTCTATATGGCAGCTATATCTAAATATAGTCCGATCTGAACTATATTTGAGTCAGAACTCGGGAGGCTAAAAATAACTCACTGTTGCAAATTTCAACATAATCGGGTAATAAATAAAGCTTTTATGGTCTTCAGACCCTTAATCGGAGATCGGTCTATATGGCAGCTATATCTAAATATGAACCGATCTAATCCATATATAGGTAAAATGTCGGGAGGCTTAAAATAACTCGCTGTTGCAAATTTCAACAAAATCGGGTAATAAATAAAGCTTTTATGGCCTTCAGACCCTTTATCGGGAGATCGGTCTATATGGTAGCTATATCTAAATATAGTCTGATCTGAACCATATTTGGATCAGATATCAGGAGGCTTAAAATAACCCACCGTTAAAAATTTCAACAAAATCGGGTAATAAATAAAGCTTTTATGGTCTTCAAACCCTTTATCGGGAGATCGGTCTATAAGGCAGCTATATCTAAATATAGTCCGATCTCAACCATATTTAGGCCAGATGTCGGTAGGCTTAAAATAACTCACTGTTGCAAATTTCAGTGAAATCGGGTAATAAATAAAGCTTTTATGGTCTTCAGACCCTTTAACGGGAGATCGTTCTATATGGTAGCTATATCTAAATATAGTCCGATCTCAACCATATTTAGATCAGATGTCAGGAGGCTTTAAATAACTCACTGTTTCAAATTTCAGCGAAATCGGATAAAAAATAACGTTTTTATGGGCATTAGACCCTTTATCGGCAGATCGGTCTATATAGCAGATATATCCAAATATGGTCCGATTTGGTCCGTTCAAGAAAATCTAAGACAATCTAGCCATTTCCGGCCGTCTGTCTGTTGAAATCAGGCTACAGTCTATAAAAATAGAGATATTAAAATGGAACTTTGCACAAATTCTTCTTTGGTCCATAAGCAGGTTTGGTTCCGAGATGGGCTATATCGGGCTATATCTTGGTATAGCCCCCATATAGACCTTTCCGCCGATTTAGGGTTTTAGACCCATAAAAGCCACATTTACTATCCGATTTAGCCGAAATTTGGGATAATGAGTTATGTTGGCATTTCGACATCCTTCTCCAAATTGGCCTGAATCGGTTCAGATTTGGATATAGGTGCCATATAGACTGATCTCTCGATTTAAGGTTTTGGGCCCATAAAAGACGTATTTATTGTCCGATTTCGATTTGGGACAGTGAGTTGCGTTAGGTCCCTCGACATATTTTTGCAATTTGGCTCAGATCGGTTCAGATTTGGATATAGCTGCCATATAGACCGATCCCTCGGTTTAAGGTTTTGGGCCCATAAAAGGCACATTTATTGTCCGATTTCGCCGAAATTTGGGACAGTGAGTTGTGTTGAAGCCTTCGATATCCTTCTTCAATTTGGCCCGGATCGGCTCAGATTTGGATATAGCTGCCATATGGACCGATCTCTCGGTTTAAGGTTTTGGCCCCATTAAAGGCACATTTATTGTCTGATTTCGACGAAATTTGGGACTGTAAGTTACGTAAGGCTCTCCGACATCCTTCTTCAACTTGACCCAGATCGGTTCAGATTTGGATATAGCTGTCATATAGACCGATCTTTCGATTAAAGGTTTTGGCCCCATAAAAGGCGCATTTATTTAGGACAGTGATTTGTGTTGAGGCTCCTCGACAACTTTCTGCAATTTGGCCCAGATCGGTACAGATTTGGATATAGCTGCCATATAAATCGATTTCTCGTTTTAAAGTTTTGGCCCCATTAAAGGCGCATTTATTGTCCGATGTCGCCGAAATTTGTGACTGTAAGTTGCGTTAGGCTCCTCGACAACTTTCTGCAATTTGGGACAGATTGGTTCAGATTTGGATATAGCTGTCATATAGACCGATCTCTCGTTTTAAAGTTTTGGCCCCATTAATGGCACATTTATTGTCCGATATCACCGAAATTTGGGACATTGAGTTGTGTGGAGGCCTTCGACATATTTTATTTTTTAAAATTGAACAAGGACTAGTACTTAGTAGACCACTCAATATCAGTCTAGACAACTTTCTGCAATTTGGGACAGATTGGTTCAGATTTGGATATAGCTGCCATATAGACCGATCTCTCGGGTTAAAGTTTTGGCCCCATTAAAGGCACATTTATTGTCCGATTTCGCCGAAATTTAGGACATTGAGTTGTGTTGAGGCCTTCGACATATTTTATTTTTTAAAATTGAACAAGGACATGTACTTATTGAACCACTCAATACCCGTGTAGAATTTTGTCCAAATCGGAAAATATTTCGCTAAAGCTGCTATGGGGGCATAAATTATGTATTTTTCAGCGGATTATGACGAAAGTTGGTTTGGTGGGTATCCAAAGTTCGGCCCGGCCGATCTTAACTCATTTTCACTTGTTTAGAAAGTTTTAGCCAAAATGTGTTTGCATTGGACAGGCTGTGGAGGTCGCGATTTCGAAGCTTACCAAGCTTCATCATCAGTCCATTTTGCCCTAAAAAGATTACCTGCTTCCACCTACTCACTAATTATTGAGCTGTGCAGAAATCAGAAAAAAAAACAAAAAAAAATTAAATAAAATAAAGAGGCGCCCCGCTAGCCGAGTTGGTAGCGTGCTTGGATTACCAGTGCAGGGGTCGTGGGTTCAATTCCGGCCAGAAGCCTTGGCCTGTCGCTACTGTGGTATCACAAAGGATTTTAAACTATCTAAGTGAGTCTGTAAAGGACTGCCACTTTTACCTAACCTAACCCAAATGAAATAAAATAAAATAAAATAATATAAAATAAAATAAAATAAAATAAAATAAAATAAAATAAAATAAAATAAAATAAAATAAAATAAAATAAAATAAAATAAAATAAAATAAAATAAAATAAAATAAAATAAAATAAAATAAAATAAAATATAATAAAATAAAATAAAATAAAATAAAATAAAATAAAATAAAATAAAATAAAATAAAATAAAATAAAATAAAATAAAATAAAATAAAATAAAATAAAATAAAATAAAATAAAATAAAATAAAATAAAATAAAATAAAATAAAATAAAATAAAATAAAATAAAATAAAATAAAATAAAATAAAATAAAATAAAATAAAATAAAATAAAATAAAATAAAATAAAATAAAATAAAATAAAATAAAATAAAATAAAATAAAATAAAATAAAATAAAATAAAATAAATAAAAATATTTGTTGGATTTATTTCGGCTTGTGGAAATATGTGTAAAAAATTAAAAAACTCAAGCCGAACTATTTCCAACAAATAATCAACAAAAGCTCAACTATACCTCAAAAAACATAAATAAAAATAACTAAAATTTTAAAAACAAAATTAACAAAAAAAGTTTATAAAAGCATATATTATAATATAAAATACAAACCTTTAAAATAAAATAAAAAAAAATTGTTCGGCAACTAATCGGTACCAACTGCTTTTTTGTATCTGAGTGAGGTGATATTCATACAATCTTTTACCACATAGTTCCATACCAGAGATAATTTCTTAAAAATTTGGTTTTGCCAGTTTTTTAATGTCACTTGTGGAAAAAGAAACTGCGGTAAACCATCGGTACCCATATATCGGTATTGCTATATAAGATTATTTTTGTAAAAGAATAAATAAGTGTTAACTAATTTTTCTTTAGAGTGACTTATATGTCAATTCGATTTTCCTTTGGGGGAAAATGTGCCAAAATTTACCCTTCAACTTTTTACGGACTCCTCGTATTCCCTCCTTTCTAAATTTACCAAACTTTTTAAAGCCGACCTCTTTCTGGCTCTCTAAAAAAAAAATATGCAACCATTGGCTTTTATTACCATTGTCTCCTAAGTAAACACATTTTTTTCCAAGTCTCTTGCCAAAACCCCAAACTTAACTAAAAAAACAAACAAAGAAAAAATGTTTTATTTGCTAAAAACTTTGGCCACAATTTTCATTTTCTTGTGTTTTATTGCACCAAGGCTTATTAAGCACCAACTTTGTTCATTTCGCTGTTTGTTTTGTTTTTGGCCTGAGAACGACAACAGAGACAAAAAAAAAAAAAAAAACTAACCAAAAGTAACAACAAATTCAACAAGACAGTGTGTGTGAGTATGTGTGTGTGTTTGCAGTGGCTCCACTAGCCAAATCATACATATGCATGCATGCACAATGTTGATATGTCTGTGCTGTGCGCTATAGCCGCTGAGCCGGTGAAATATGCGCGGAAGTGCTTGCAGTTGTTAACGATGTATAACACCTGCTATGCCGGCCGGTTTTAAATATTCTATTTCTACACTTGCAACCTGGAATAATGAAAAAGCGACCAGCTAAAAAAAAACACAAGCACAACAAACAAGACCACATTCAAGCATACCGAGTTCCATCTCTCCAGAGGTTAACTTATTTTGGAGCATAGTTGCTAGCAAAAACAAAGATGTTTCTTTTCTACCAGACACTTAAAACCAGTCAATCATACTCTATCTTGAGGAAGGAAAGGAATGGAATTTATTTGGTTGGGGAGTGTGTTTGTGGTTTTAATTGCTGAAAAAGCTACTTGTCCTCTAAGTAAAAATGCTAATTCCATTTGTGTTACTCAAATGTGTGCAGTTATTTCCACGTTAACATTTTTTGATAACCTTAGAATCCATATGGTGATGATGATGATGATATCAATGTTCTTTTATATTGACCTTGTATTTCTCTCTTCAAGTATATTATCAACTTTCATATATATTAAGTTGAAAATAAGAAAATTTGGCATTCCGGTTTTATCTGCAATCAATGCCAAATTATATTTTCTTGTATTTATTTAAATTTTAAAATATTCCAAAAATAGATTTCTTTAAATTAGATTCATGCCAAATTCGAGTATGTTTCTTAAGTCTTTTAGTTACTTTCACTCAAGTTTGTGTCTTAAGTCTTTTATTTTTAAAAGAAGATATATAGGTTTTTGTTTTTGAGAGTTTGTTTGGTGAGGGGATAATTACCGCTAAAGTAAGACATTTTCGACATGCTAATCTATTCTCCAAAGTGGCCTTTTAATAATAAAACAGTTATTTTTGCCATTCACATAGGCTCCTCAAGACTTTTATCTGAGAGAGAGATTTTCAGTGAAACTCTCAAGGATAGCAATTAGTTTGAAACAGGATTAGTTAAGTCCTTTTGGATTATTTTTGGCATTAATACAGAAAACGAATCCAATTAATGTTCAGTAGCTACATTGAAATCATAAACTTTGTTGCCATTTGGTATGTCTTAAAATTTTAGTGATCCCCATTTCGAGGCTACAATCGATCTTTTTTATAGCCTCCACCAAAGAACCCCCCACCATAGGGGGTATACTTACTTCGCTATTCCGTTTTTAACACTTCGAAATATTGATCTAAGACCCCATAAAGTATATATATATATATATCCTTAATAGTCTTGACATTTTAAATCGATCTAGTCATGTCCGTCCGTCTTTTCGTCTATCTGCCTGTCTGTCTGAGGAAGCACGCCAACTTTTGAAGGAGTAAAGCTAGTGGCATGAAATTATGAACAAATACTTCCTATTAGAGTCAGTTGAGATTGTAAATGGGCTATATCGGTCCATGTTTTGAATAGCTGCCATACAAACCAATTTTGGATCTTGACTTCTTTGGCCTCTAGATGGCGCAATTCTTTTTAAAACTGTTAAACTTTTAGTATGTGCAAACATATGAACATTTTCTTTATTTTCATGCCTCTGGAAAGACTTAAGCCTGCCAGTCAGAGCATTTTCCAATGCCTGAGTAGCATTTCAGCTGATTTGTCTCCAATTTCCTTCAGGTTATCTGTTTCAACACAGTCGTACTGAATGCCTTTTTTTGCTTTCTAAGTCTGAAAGCCTCTGTTTTTCATCATTTGTTTTGAAAAGCAAATGAGTGGGTTCCCATTGAGTTCCCGTCTATGTTGTAGCACAGTTTTTCTTCCAACCACCGAAGGACGGGAGCATATTTATGATGTCATTCCGTTGGCACTCTTGGCCGTCATAAAAATTTAAGAGCAAAAAGCCATGTCCGTCAGTCTGTCCATCTCTCTGCTGAAATCACACTACAGTCTATAAAAGTGAAGATGTTGAGCTGAAATTTGGCACAGCGATTTATTTTCGTCTACTCGATATCCGTGATTAGAGACGTCCACATCGGACATTATTTGTATATAGCTCTCACATATACACAAATCTCCCGATATAGGTTCTTGAGCCTTAGAAGGCGCATTTATTACCCAATTTCGCTGAAATTTGCCACAGCGAGTTGGGTTAGACCCCTCGACATACGTTCCTAGTATAGCCAAGATCGGACTTTCTTTTGATATAACTGCAATATATACTGATTCCCCGGTTTAAGGTCTAGGGCCTTGAATGGCCAATAGGGGTCAGATCGGTCTATATTATTGTAACTACTCGAAATATGCGTCTGCGACCCCATAAAGCATTCTTGATCGTTGTGACATTTTATGTCGATCTAGCCATGTCCGTCCGTCTGTCCGTCCGTCTGTCGAAAGCACGCTAACTTCCGAAGGAGTAAATCTAGCTGCTTAAAATTTTGCACAAATACTTCCTATTAGTGTAGGTCAATTGGGATTGTAAATGGGCCATATCGGTCCACGCCCTCTAGAGGGCGCAATTCTTATCCAATTGGAATGAAATTTTGCACCACGTGTTTTGTTATGATATCCACCAACTGTACCAAGTATAGTACAAATCGGTCTATTTTTTGATTTAGCTGCCGTATAAACCGATCTTGGGTCTTGACTT
This sequence comes from Stomoxys calcitrans, assembly GCF_963082655.1. Lineage (NCBI taxonomy): Eukaryota > Metazoa > Arthropoda > Insecta > Diptera > Muscidae > Stomoxys > Stomoxys calcitrans. The sequence continues at coordinate 20,504,585 of NC_081553.1, forward strand.
CGTGAGCCTCTAAAGGGCGCAATTCTCATCCGATTGGAATTAAATTTAGCTGGACGTGTTTTGTTATGATATCCAACAACTGTACCAAGTATAGTACAAATCGGTCCATAACCTGATATAGCTGCCATATAAATCGATCTTGGGTCTAGACTTCTTGAGCCACTAGAGGGCGCAATTCTTATCCAATTTGACTGAAATTTTGCACATAGTGTTTTGTTATGGTATCCAACAACTGTGCTAAGTATGGTTTAAATCGGTTCATAACCTAATATAGCTGCCATATAAACCGATCTTGGGTCTTGACTTCTTGAGCCTCGAGAGGGCGCAATTGTTATCCGATTGGAATGAAATTTTGCATGATGTATTTTGTTATGATTTTCAACAACTGTGCCATATACGGTTCAAATCGGTTCATAACCTGATATAGCTGTCATATAAACCGATCTTGGGTCTTGACTTCTTCAACCTCTAGAGGGCGCAATTCTTATCCGATTGTAATGAAATTTTCCATGACGTATTTTATTATGACTTTCAACAAATGTGCCAAATAAATTTCAAATAGCTTCATAACCTGATATAGCTGTCATATAAACCGATCTGGGATCTTGACTTCTTTACCCACTAAAGGTCGCAATTACTATCCGATTTGTCTGAAATTTTGTACCACTTATCCTTTCATGACCATCAACATACGTGTTTATTAAAGGGTGATTTTTTTGAGGTTAGGATTTTCATGCATTAGTATTTGACAGATCACGTGGGATTTCAGACATGGTGTCAAAGAGAAAGATGCTCAGTATGGTTTGACATTTCATCATGAATAGACTTACTAACGAGCAACGCTTGCAAATCATTGAATTTTATTACCAAAATCAGTGTTCGGTTCGAAATGTGTTCATTCACCGTAACGTTGCGTCCAACAGCATCTTTGAAAAAATACGGTCCAATGATTCCACCAGCGTACAAACCACACCAAACAGTGCATTTTTCGGGATGCATGGGCAGTTCTTGAACGGCTTCTGGTTGCTCTTCACTCCAAATGCGGCAATTTTGCTTATTTACGTAGCCATTCAACCAGAAATGAGCCTCATCGCTGAACAAAATTTGTCAAAATTTGAACACATTTCGAACCGAACACTGATTTTGGTAATAAAATTCAATGATTTGCAAGCGTTGCTCATTAGTAAGTCTATTCATGATGAAATGTCAAAGCATACTGAGCATCTTTCTCTTTGACACCATGTCTGAAATCCCCCGTGATCTGTCAAATACTAATGCATGAAAATCCTAACCTCAAAAAAATCACCCTTTATGATCTGAATCCGTCTATAGCCTCATACTGCTCCCATATAAATCGATCTCTCTATTTTACTTCTTGAGCCCCCAAAGGACGCAATTCTTATTCGAATTGGCTGACATTTTACACAGGTCTCCAACATATAATTTAATTGTGCTTCGAACCTCACCATATCTTGATAACACTCTCATAGCAGAGCAAATCCTTTCTTTTATTCTTTTTTTTTGCCTAAGAAGAGATGTGGGAAAAGAACTCTACAAATGCGATCCATGGTGGAGGGTATATAAGATTCAGCCTGGCTGAACTTAGCACGCTTTTCTTTACCTCATACGGTGGCCCGTAGCTCAGAGGTTAGCATGTCCGCCTATGACCCTAAACGCCTGGGTTCGAATCCTGGCGAGACCATCAGAAAAAAATTTTCAGCTGTGGTTTTCCCCTCCTAATGCTGGCAAAATTTGTGGTGTACTATGCCATGTAAAACTTCTCTCCAAAGAGGTAACGCACTGCGGCACGCCTTTCGGACTCGGCTATAAAAAGGAGGCCCCTAATCATTGAGCTTAAAACTTGAAGCGGACTGCTCTCATTGATATGTGAGAAATTTGGCCCTGTTCCTTAGTGGAATGTTCATGGGCAAAATTTCCAATTTTTTTTTTTTCAAACTGTTTTAAATTTTTTTTTTTTAATTTCATTACCTTTGCTCATTTTTAAGGTTTGTCTCTTAAGTCTTTTGTTTTATGTCATAGAACTTCGCTTAAGAAATCTTCCCAACTAGCTGTTCATTATTCGGTTACTTCTACAAAATCTTTAGATGCAAATTTTCTTGTTTCTCTCCTTCTCTGGTCTTTGCTTTCCTCTCTCTCTCTCTCTGTCTCCCCTTCGTTCTACGTTCTACCTTTTCAAGGCAATTGTTAGCTTGGCATCATTGTTTGCTGTTGTATCTTTTATTGTATCAATGCCCCGATAAGCTTGGATTGAGGGCGTAAGAACATATGTCGGTTTGTGTGGGGCAAAATGTTGTCGTTTGTGTCATTGTCTGCATTCAAGAGATTCCTTAAACAGTGTCTCCACAAAACGAAACAATAAAAGGCATTATGGAGCCAAAAAATAAAATTGATTGGATGGCCAACAACGGCAAAAGCACCCCCCCCCCAACTCTACCCCGGTTGCCAGTGAGGCTTTTGCTTTAAACATTTGAGTGTGTCAGGTGAAAAATCCTGCAAATAAATCGACAACAATAAGACATATCATTGGGGGTATAAAATACCTCCAATGTGTAGTAGGCTGCCTTCCTTCTTAACAACTTGGAGTCTAAAGCCAAAAAAAACATATACCACAAAATTGCTGTCATGCATGGAGTTTAAGTAATTGATATGGGTGAGCTGGGCTTAACAATATGGCTTAAGAGCGAGTGAAAACAAAAAACTGTTTGTATGAAACGGTTAAGCATTGTTTGCAGGATTTAGGGTTGTCCACTGGCCACTACTGGTTGTTTTGGTATCTTGGTTGGTGTTTTGACAGTTTCAAAAGAAGTTAAACCTTCAAGTACGGCTGGTCAAGCTGATTTTGAGGCTGCTGTTGGTGGCATTGGGGATATATTGTTTTTCTTGAATTTAGGAAGTTAAAGGGAAAAAGGCGCTTGCAATTTAAGAGGAATGTTATAAATCTTTTTCAAGCAGTTGAGGCTTTCTGGAAAACTTGGCATGAAGTTTTTTTTTTAAGTTTTGCCTTGGGTTTCATTTTTTCTGTTAATTTTTCATATTTTGGTGTTTTCATTTATTTGGTCTAACATTTGTTTCCTTTTGAAAGAAAATTACTTCCACTTTCATTTTCTTTGTATTTGTAACAACCTGTGTAAACACACCCGTTTATTTACACTCACATCAATGTGTCTGTTGTTTGTCTTGTTCACCAGCTATTAAAAAAAAATATTTTAAAAAATTAAAAAAAATAAATTTTATAACAAACTTGTTTGCTGCTATTAACAATTTCATTCTATACTATACTATATACTAAACTATAACTATATATATATATATTGGGTTGCCCAAAAAGTAATTGCGGATTTTTTAAAAGAAGAACGTAAATGCATTTTTAATAAAACTTGGAATGAACTTTAATCAAATATACTTTTTTTAACACTTTTTTTCTAAAGCAAGCTAACTGACAGAAGAAAGAATGCAATTACAGAGTCAAAAGCAGTGCAAAAATTTTTCAACACCGACTATATGAAAAATCCGCAATTACTTTTTGGGCAACCCAATATATTTAAGCTATTGAATTTGTTTTGTTTTATGAATAACAATCTCTCTATCCCTTCGAAAAAAACACCTCTTGTATGTAAATGTTTTGAATGTTATCTAAAACTGCCTTCAATCTTCAAAACAACTGCTCATCTTCACTTGCACTTGAAACACTTTTCTTTTTGGTAAAAAAAAAACTGCACCTTTTCCCCAAGGGAAAACTGCACTTCTCTAGTCACCATCACGCACCAGCACCATCTAAATATAAGTCTTCACTTATGCCACACTGAGTTGCCAGCAAGCTATTTTCTCCATATTCCCCTCCCCAACACTGCAGCCTGGGTACATGGGATTTTTGTGTTTTATGATGCTGTTGGAAATTAGCTGGAATTTCTTGAAGATCCAGGAAAAACAGAAAAGAAAATCAAGCTCTCTATAAATCGTTAGCTGAAATGCAGACCTTTTTTTTTTGTTTGGGCTCCCAACGAAAACGAAAAGAGTTCCAAATAAACTGCTGATAGCAATTGCTTGGGAGTAGGCCCACAAAATAGCTAGGCACAGGCAAACCATACAGCCAGTCTTACCAAAATCATTGGAGATGAGAAATAAATAAAAAAAAACACACACTCACACTCAAAAATGTGCACAAAATTCCTAGAAAAAAAAAATCAGTCTCCATAAAATTTATAAAAGGCGAATAGCACCAGGGCTCAACTATGAACCAGCACACACACAATCAAATGAACAAGAAGAGAAACCTTAAAAAAAAACGATAAACGACAATAAGAGAAAAAAAAAATACCAACAGCCCAAGAAGGCCTTACATGCAGATGGAGGAACAAAGTGTAAGGACAGACATAGGCCTGGTCACATACTAAAACTCAAAACTACAGTTAGATATAAACACTAAATCATAAAGACCTGGCCCCGAACAGACAGACAAAAGGAAAACCTGCTGCTAGCCCGTCGGCCAGCCTCCTAAGCTGCCAGACATTTTACGTGGTAAAAACCCTTGGACCCCGCATCAAAAAAAAAAAAAAAAACAAATCGTCACAGGGAACTGTCACCAACTACAGGCGGGCCAGGCAAACTCCTCCAAAAGGCCATACATAAGCCTGCGTCTGCGTCTGCAACACCACTCACTCTCTCTCTCTCAATAAAGGAAACAATTCAACAAAAAAAAGGCTAATTGAAATCAAAACAAAAATCCTTAATGATCGAAAAAAAATCAAACAAAAAAAGGCCACAACACAGAAAAAATACCCAACCAGCTACTCACATTCGCTTATTTGAGGCTTATTAATAGTTTTGTATTGAGATTTTGGCCAAAACGAATGCAAACACACACACACGGTTATACCCTGTTGGTCTTATGCATAAAAAGGTCAAGTTGTACACGTTTAAGGGGCCAAATACAACAAATTCTTGTTGTGTCATCGCTTGCTTGCTTGCACAACACAGCAGCAGCAGCATCATCAACCTTTGTTGTTGTTGTTGTTGTTTTTTCTTTTTTTCTTCTTTGAATTTTTGGCCATAACATTCAACCGAATTTACAACGCAAGCGTGCGAGAGTTTATTGTACAAATTGTTGTTTTTGTAGTTAAATCGTAAAAACAACACCATCATCATCATCATTGGCGGCGGCGGCGGCGGCGACGGCAGCAGCAACATGGAATTGAGCAGGCCTTATAAACAAACATCATTAACGCATTGATTTATTGGCTCTGGTCCATTTCAAAGTAAATAAATTTTTTCGAAAAGCAAACAAAAAATTGTGGCTGTCCCTGTCCAGTAAGGGGAAGGGGGTTGGTCCTAGATAAGGTCTAAATACAAATGCTAATCATTTAAATGGCTCACTTAAGGGTATTTATTTGAAAAGGAATATAAAAATTTTATTGTTTTACAAAGAAAAATGCAAAGCATGCAGTATTCTTGCACTCAAATCACTGCAAGAACATTCCAAGGGGTTTGCATGCTAGAAATGTAACAATTAATAATATTGATTAACAAAATGTATGCCGAAAGATATCTCCTCATACAGAAGTTTTTAAAGACTGGTGGTGCGATAAATGTCGCCAAAATTACAAACTTTGCCCATGAATATTTCACTAAGGATCGGGGGAAAATTTCTCACATATCAATGAGTTCAGTGCGTTTCAAGTTTTAAGTTCAATGATAAGGGTCCTCCTTTTTATAGCCGAGTCCGAAAGGGGTGCCGCAGTGCGACAACTCTTTGGAGAGAAGTTTTTACTTGGCATAGTACCTCTTGCCATCATTAGGAGGGCAAAACCACGGCTGAAAATTTTTTTCTGATGGTCTTGCCAGGATTCGAACCCAGGCGTTCAGCGTCACAGGAGAACATGCTAACCTCTGCACTACGGTGGCCAACATTACAAATGCAAATTTGCTCATGAACATTTCATTACGGAATAGGAAAAGCTTCTGCCAATTTAAGTTTAAACACAATGATAAGGGACTTCCTTTTTCTAACCAAGTTCAAACGGAGTGCCGCAGTGCATCACCTTGTTGGGAAAATATTTTTAGAAATGGCATAGTACCTCACAAATGTCACCAGCATTAGTAGGAATAATTATCGCTAAAAAATGTTTCTGTTGATTTTGCTAGGCGTTCAACATCATAGGAGGACATGCTAACCAATGCGCTATGATTGACTCTTAACATGCTAACCAATGCGCTATGATTGACTCCCATATTGCAAAAATTCAAATAATCTTGTTAAGCCCTTCAGTATCGTAAAAGGACTTTTCAATTATATTCATTATAGTGAACGGTATTGAAAGATCTGCATTGGTCTTCTTTAGTTACTTCATTTTTGTTTCTTCTGTTGCTCTTAAAAGATCCAATTAAGATTTTCACAAAGGAGGTGCATACTTTAAGGCGCATAAGTCATAATATTTTAATAAAATATTATTTAAATCAATTTTTCAATAAAAATATTTGACTGGAAAATATTTATCATAATTTTTTAAAAATTCAGATGCCTTTTTTATAACATATGAAAAATATTGCTGAAAAATCAACTCCTAAAAGTATGCAATATTTGAAGTTCAAGTTAACTCATGTATTATAGTTCCTTTATTTGACCTCATCCCAGCCAATTTAGCAATTCAGATGTGTTTTCGTTGCATACTTAACATTAAAAATTGTTTTGCAGTATAATACAGACAAATTTATTAAAATTAATTACGGTAAACTAAAATAAATTAGAATTTTCACAAAGGAGGTGCATACTTTAAGGCGAAATTAAATCACAATGTTATGAAATAATTTTATTAAAATCAATTAACCTTGACTGGAAAATATTTATCATACTTTTTTAAAATACAAATGCCATTTGTATTACATATCACAAATATTGCCGATAATTCAACTCTTAAAAGTATGCAATATTTGAAGGTCAAGTTGACTTATGTATTCTACTTAATTTTTTTTGGCCTCATCCCAGCCAATATAGCAATTCAGATGTGTTTTCGTTGCAAACTTAACATTAAAAATTGTTTTGCAGTATAATACAGTCAAGTCTATTAAAATTAATTGCGGTAGATTTAAATAAATTAAGATTTTCACAAAGGAGGTGAATACTTCAAGGCGCATAGAATCATAATGTTATGATAAAATATTATAAAAATCTATTTTTAAAAATAAAATCTTGACTGCAAATTATGTATCATAAATTTTTTAAAATTCAGATGCCATTTTTATTACATATGAAAAATATTGCTGATATTTCAACTCCTAAAAGTATGCAATATTTGAATTCATATATGCTAGTTCCTTTAATTGCCCTCATCCCAGCCAATATAGCAATTCAGATTTGTTTCCGTTGCAAACTTGACATAAACAAGTAAAAGCGTGCTAAGTTCGGCCGGGCCGAATCATGAGATCCCACCGCCATGGATTTTGCAAAAAATTTATACAAAATAAAATTTAGTCGAAGGGCATAATCTTATTCTACATACAAAACTTCTGTCAAACCAACAAACATTTAAGGTTCTAGGAACCGAACAAAGATGATCGAGATAATGCTTTGGACCGTATTAGGCTGAGTTTGTTGGAAGTCATAATAAACACTACATACTCAATTTCAGCCAAATCGGACAAAAATTGCGGCTTGTAAGGACTCAATAAGTCAAATCGGGAGATCGGTTTATAAGGGAGTTTTATCAGGTTATGGACCGATTTGGACCATACTTAACACAATTCTTGGAAGTCATAACGGAACACCTGCAAAATGTCAGCCAAATCGGACATAAATTTCGGCTTGTAAGGGCTGAAGAAGTCAAATCTGGAGATCGATCTATAAGAGAGCTATATCATTTGAACCATACTTGACACAATTGTTGGAAGTCATAACAGAACACCACGTGCAAAATTTCAGCCAAATCTAACAAAAATTGCGGCTTTTAACGACTCAAGAAGTCAAATCTATACAAAATTTCAAGCTGCTGGCTTTACGAGTTCGACCACTATCGTGATTTCGACAGACGGACGGACGGACATGGCTAGATCGTCTCCGAACGTAGAGACGATCAACAATATGTAAACTTTAAGGGATCTTAGACGAATATTTCGAGGTGTTACAAAGGGAATGACTAGATTAGTATACCCCCATCCTATGGTGCATATGCAGCATAATACAGTTAAAGTTAAGAAACATTTTCCTGAAAATTTAGAAGGCTAAATATTCTCTTAACTACGCAATACTTAAAGAGCTTTTAAATCCCCTAAAAGTATGCTATATGTTTGCACATTACCTATTTTAACTATGAAGTTGTATCTTTTTCTCAAGACTTGTTTAGGAGAAACTAGTAAAGAGGTGCTAAGTTTGAACGGGCCAAATTCCACCTAAGTTCGACCAGTCCGAAACCCACCACCATGGGTTCTGCCAAAATTTACAAAAATTTAACATAATTGTAAGTCAAAATTTTACTTTACGTACCACATTTCTGCCAAATCAGGCAAAAGATTTTTGTGAAAAATATAAAAACTCTAAATATTTTGGAATGAACTCAAAACATTGCCGAATATCAGTCGTTGCTGAATATTTCTTCTAATATATGGAAGACAGACTTAAATGAGTATATTTTCGAAAACAAATATTTCTTACAATCCTAAAAGTATGCAACATTAGACATTAATGTCTACAACAATTCTTCTAATAAAAATTCTTTAATTCATACTAATTTTTTCGAAGAGATCTGCCAAAAATTGACAAAAACTGAACATAATTGTAAGTCAAAATTCTACTTTACGTACCACATTTGTGCCAAACCTGGCAAAAGTTTTTTTTTTTTTTTTAAATATGAAAAAATCTTTACATATTTTGGAATAATGAACTCAAAAAATTGCTTAATTTCAGTCGTTGCTGTATATTTTTTTGCAATATATGGAAGCCAGACTTAAATAAGAATATTTCCGAAAACAAATATTTCTTACAGTCCTAAAAGTATGCAATTTAATAATGTCTGCAACAATTCTTCTTATAAAAGTTCTTTAATTCATAGTAAATTTTTCTTGTTTTTTTATCTTTAACATCTAGGACACAAGATTAGAGCAATTTTTCTGAAAAATAAAAATTTTTCTAAACCCCTAGAGGTATGCAATAATGTTGGTGCTTTATAGAAAAATTAAACTACCATGGCATCAAACGTATATGTCTGCAACAAGTCTTCTCATAAAATTTCTTTAATTCATAATAAATGTGTCTTGTTTTTTCTGTCTTTAATATCTAGGACACAAGATTAGAAAAAATTTTCATAAAAGTAAAAAATTTTCTAAATCCCTAGAGGTATGCTATAATTTTGGTACTTTATAGAAAAATTAAACTACCATGGCATCAACCGTATCGAGCAAATTAGAAAACCTGTTCTGCGGTAATAAGCCTCAAACTTTTCGAAGGCTATTAGTAATGCAAACCTTCTCTACCAAGTTTTGTTCACTGGCGTCAAGCCAATTGGACTGGTGGAGATGGGATGTATGTGGGAGATAAAAAGGAGATAAGATAATAAAAGGAGAAAAGAGAATATGGGTATCGAGATGGGATGTATGTGGGACAACTTTTCTTTCACTTTACGCTTTACACCAACACCGGAGGTCGCCGCAGCGCAGAGGTTAGCATATCCGCCTATGACGCTGAACGCATGGGTTTGAATCCCGGCGAAATCCGGCGAAAACAAAAATTTCAAAGGTGGTTTTCCCCTCCCAATGATGGCAACATTTGTGAGGTACTATGCCATATAAAACTTCTCTCCAAAGAGGTGTCGCACTGCGGCCCAGCGTTCGGACTCGACTATAAAAGGGAGGCCCCTTATCATTGAGCTTAAAACTTGAATCGGACTGCACTCATTGATAGGTGAGAAGATTGGCCCTGTTTCTTAGTGGAATGTTTAGAGGGAAAAATTTGCAATTTTTTTACGCTTTACACACGTTTGCTTCTATGGTCCCATTTCATTAAAATTAACTTTAAAATTAAAGATTTTTTTTTTTTTTGAATAACAAAACATACTGAAATTAATTGGGTATATCTTTTTTTCAACCTCCTACCACATAGTATTCCAATTTTTTTTTTAGTAATCCCTGGTATTTTATAACATTTTTCTTTTGTTTTAATTCTTGTCACTTCAATTCGTGCTGAAAATGCAGAGACAAAATAAAAAACAACGAATCAACTTCATCATCATCATTATTATTGTCATGTTGGTGGCGTGTTTCGATGTTCTTGTGTTTTTTTTTTTTTTTTGTTCTTTCGGTTTGATGGTGGTTTCCAAAGAATTTAAAGACTTTTGTTGGCGTTGGTTACTTTTCGTGTGGAGTGTTTTTCAAAACCCCTACCCTAAGCAGTCAAAGCCTTCATACAATGTTTTGTGGGCTGTTTATATGGTGGCATCTTGTTAACAATGCCAAAAGACAAAATGCTCTGCAAAAACTTTATAAAGCGACACAGCTTAAAAGAAAACAAAATAAAGTCTTGCTTAATTTAAAAATAAACACACAACAAACAACTTCAAGAAATGGTAATGAAATGAAATTGATAATAAAATATTTAAGGGCCTCAGAAACACACACTACAGCCTTTAATTATAAATTCATTTCAAATAATCAGCCAACAAACCTCCTTTTCAACACCATACAAGCTATTAAAGTGGAGGGGTGGTGTCATTTAAGTGCGTGTGGAAGTTTTTTACGTTTTTTTGGATATTTTTTTTTTATTAATAAAAAAATAAATAATGTCACTGTTGTTTTATTGCCAAAGACCATCAACACATGGTAAAAACCTCAAAAATCTCTTAACCAGCCAAATACATAAAAAAACCAAAAACATAATTCTAAAACTTTGTTAGCAAGGGGGAAGGGGGCCAGCGGAGTCCATAAGTCCTGCTGACATACCTGCTTTAATTTACGACGAACTCATAACACGCATTCTCGCTCCTTGTTAATTTTGTTGAAAGCTTTACAGCAGACGGACAACAAAATTAAAAACCAAAAGAAATTGTCCATCTGGGGGGGTTCATCCACCACCACCACACATGTGTGTGTTGCCATAAGACTCATATACAAATTATTGCAAACCTATAAAAAAATAACATAAGCCAAAATAAAAAAAATATAAAATCTACAACAAGAATTGTTACAAAAACAAAGGCCAACAATAGCCAACACAACAGAAAGCCCAACAACTAAAAACAAAAAAAAAAACACATAAAAAAGAAATTAAATATAAGTGGACTCTCAGGATTGCCAAATACAATATTTGTTTGGATGTGTATGTTGTCATGTATATCTCATGTTTGTTTGCTAGTTATAGTGGTTACTTTCAGTACTTTTTTTTTGTTTTTGTTGTTGTTTCTGCTTTTACGAGCCAACTCATAAAACAAAAGAAGAACGCACTGCATACACCAAATGAAATTATAGTTGGACACCACTGTTTAATGGTCATTAGTCAGCAAAGTACATGACTATGTGTGTAGCCACCTCTCCTTCCTGCCAATAACAACGTAAATATAAAACCTCTTCATCCCACTCAAATATGAAAACCAACAACAAAAAAAAAACGTTACAAGTGTCTCTCTTTCTCACCATGTGGTTAACGCGTTTTCTATTCCTATACACACTATCACCACCACCCGCCTTTTAGGTCCAAAGCATTGACCGCAATTATAGCACACCCTATTTAAGTTACATGGCTGGTTGAGTTTACACCAAGAGAAAGGAAAAGCTATGAACAAAAATAAAAAAAAAAATATTGAAGCAAAAAAATTTTTAATTTTAGTAAAACATTTCATTTTTTTTAGTACAAATTTCATAGATTTTAGTAAAAATTTTATAATTTTAGTAAAAAATTATTAGATTTAGTATATAATTATTTTATTTAAGAAAAAAATTGCAAATGCAAATTTTGCCCATGAACAATCCACTAAGGAACAGGGGCAAATTTCTCACATATCAATTAGTGGAGTCCAATTCAATTTTTGAACTATGATAAGGAACCTCCTTTTTTACAGCCGAGGGTGAACGGCGTGCTGCAGTGCGACACCTCTTTGGAGAGAAGTTTTACATGGCATAGTACTTCACAAATGTTGCCAGTAGGAGGGGAAAAACACCGCTGAAATTTTTTTTAATGGTCTCGCCTGGATTCGATCCCATGCGGACATGCCAACCTATGGACATGCTACCTAAAATAAGTTTTGTACTGATATTAATTGTGTAAAACTGCAAATTTGACCATAAAAATTCTCATAAAGAACAGCGGCGATACTTCTCTCATATCAATGAGTGCTGTCCAATAAGATTTTAAGCTCGAAATAGAAAGGAGGTCCCTGCCTCCATTCTTTTGCCGTGTTCGAAGGGCTTGTCGCAAAGCGACACCACTTATAAGAGAAGTTTATTCAACTAATTACCTAAGATAAATACGTCGGAAGTATAGCCAGCACTAAGAGGGGATAACCACCGCTAAACATTATTTCTGATGTTCTCTCCGGGATTTGAACTCAGTCGTTGAGCGGCAGCCTCTGCGCTACCATGGTCACTCAAACAATCTTAATTTGGTACTAAAGATAATTGTATACCAGGGCTAATTTTGTGGTAAAGTTAAATTTGTACTAAAATTATATTATGCTTAAATTAATTTGGTACTAAAATTAATTATTGTACTAAAATTATTATTGTACTAAAACTAATTTTGTACTAAAATTTATTTTGTACTAACCAAAAGCTAATATGATATAAAATTAATTTTGTACTAAAATTTAAAGTCAGGCTTTCAGTGTCATAGGCGAACATGCTAACCTCTGTGCTACGATAGCCTACTAAAAAAAACCTAATTTTGTACTAAAATTCATTTTGTACCTTAAAAGTAATTTTGTATTAAAATTTATTTTGTACTAAATTTAATTTTGTTTTTAAATTAAATTTGTACTAAAACAATTTTCGTACTAAAATCAAAGGCTAATATGATATAAAATTAATTTTGTACTAAAATTTAAAGCCAGACTTTCAGTGTCTTAGGCGAACATGCTAACTTCTGTGCTACGGTGGCCTCCTAAAAAACTTAATTTTGTACTAAAATTCATTTAGTGCTTTAAAATTAATTTTGTACTAAAATTTACTTTGTACTGAAAATACTTTTATACTAAAATTTATTTTGCACTTAAATTTATTTTGTACTAAATTATATTTTGTACTAAAATTTATTTTGCTCTAAAATTTATTTTGTACTAAAAATGCATAATGTTTGTACTAAAATTAATTTTGTTTTAAAATTACTTTTGTACTTAAATCAAAGGCTAATATGATATAAAATTAATTTTGTACTAAAATTTAAAGCCAGGCTTTCAGTGTCTTAGGCGAAAATGCTAACTTCTGTGCTACGATGGCTTCCTAAAAAACTTAATTTTGTACTAAAATTCTATTTGTACTTTAAAACCAATTTTGCACTAAAATTTATTGTGTACCAAAATTTATTGTGTACTAAAATTTATTTTCTGCTAAAATTTATTTTGCACTAAAATTTATTTTGTACTAAAATTTATTTTGTGCTAAAATTTATTTAGTACTAAAAATAAATTTTGTACAGAAATTAGTCTTGCACCAACGATAATTTTGTACAAAATTAGTTTCAAAGAACAAAATTACGTTGTTAGGGGTCCACCTCAGCGCAGAGGTTACGATATCCGCCCATGACTCCGAAAGCCTGGGTTTAAAAATTATTTTTGCACTAAAATTATTTTTGTACTAAAATTATTTTTGTCCTAAAATTATTTTTGTACTAAAATAATTTTTGTACTAAAATTATTTTTGTACTAAAATTATTTTTGTACTAAAATTATTTTTGTACTAAAATTAATTTTGTGCTAAAATTCATTTTGTACTAGAACTCATTTTGATCTAAATGTAATTTTGTTCCAAAATTAGCTTTTTTGCTAAAAAAAATGAATTAATCAATTCATTATTTTGCACTAAAATTATTTTTGTACTAAAATAATGTTTGTACTAAAATTAATTTTGTACTAAAACTATTTTTGTACTAAAATAATTTTTGTACTAGTACTCATTTGGATCTAAATGTAATTTTGTACTAAAATTAGCTTTATTGTAAAATTAATAGTACAAAACTAACGAATTGATTAATTAATTAATTTTGTACTAAAATTATTTTTGTACTAAAATTATCTCATTTTGAATAAAATATGATTTTTTACAAAAATTAATTTATTAATTTTATTTAATTAATTTTGTACTAAAATTACTTATGTACTAAAATTGTTTTTGTACTAAAATTGTTTTTGTACTAAAATTAATTTTGTACTAAAATTATTTTTGTACTAAAATTAATTTTGTACTAAAATTATTTTTGTACTAAAATTAATTTTGTACTAAAATTATTTTTGTACTAAAATTAATTTTGTGCTAAAACTAATTTTGTACTAAAATTATTTTTGCACTATAATTATTTTTATACCAAAATTAGTTTTGTACTAAAATTATTTTTGTACTCGAACTCATTTTGAACTAAATATAATTTTGTACTAAAATAAGCTTTATGCTAAAATTAATTGTGTACTAAAACTAGTTTTGTACTTAAATTAAGTTTTTTATTAAAGTAACGTTGTTCTAAAATAATTGTGAACTGTAATAAATTTCGTATTAAATTAATATTGCGAAACAAATTTTTTGTACTAAAATTATATTGAAATTAATTATAATGAAAATAATTTTTTTAATTACGCCAATTTTGTCTTGATATCAATTTTGTTTTAAATAATTTTTCCTAACATTAATTTTGTACTAAAACTAGCTTTGAACTAGAACTTATGGTGCACTAAAATTAGTTTTGAACTAAAATAAAAAAACAAATGTTTATACTAAAAATAATACTGTACTAAAAATAGTTTTGTACTCAAAATTATTTTGTACTAAAATTAGTTTGATGGCATATTTGAAGCTAATATTGTTTTCCATTTCTTTAAAAAAAAAATTTTAAATATTTTTAGAAAAAATATTCCTTTTTTTATTTAACTCATTTTTTGTGCATAGCAATTTTATTGCCCTCGCACATCGCAGCGATTTTCTCTAAGTGTACTTTCCGTCCATTTTCAATTAATTCATTTATTTTTCCTCCAAATCCCAAAAGAAAGTTGTTGCCCAAAGAAAAACAAATTATCAAAATGCATATAAAAGTAATAATTATACATTTTTTGTTGTTGCTGCTGCCTAAATATTTAATAACTACATTATAAACGCTAAAGGCCAGCAGGACGGACGGGTAGCATTTAAAATTTTTGATCATGGCCCAAAAGTTAACGTTGCGTAAAAATGCATGCAAAGGAAAAATTGAAAAATACACAACAACAACACACACACAAACCTCAAATGACATTACCTCAATTCTCCTTTGTATCTTCACTAATTTCCATTTCCCCCATGATCATATTCACCTACCCCACTCATCATTTATATCATATTAGCCTTTGGCTTAGAGTCCAGAATTTCTAGTCGAAGCGAATAATTTGCTTTAAAAATTAAAAAAAAAAAATAACAAAAAAAAACCAAATTTTTTTTTGTTTTTGGCCTACTACTTGGAGCAAATAGAGAGACAGACGGACATTAAACATCATGTAATTGCAGAGTTATTAACATGACTTGACGTTACTTGGCCTAAGATTGAAAGGCCGACACACAAACTGGAAAGATGGACAGACAAAACCGGAGTGTTTATCATTTACGCTTCCCTGAAGATTTTAACCTTCTAATTTAAGCTATCAAAACAATACAGCGTACTGGCCAATTTACGGCCCAAGGGGGTCATAATAGATGTTTGAATTATAAATGCAGGAGGTTCAAGGTTAAATTTTCTTCTAGAAGTAATATTGCAGTAAATAAAGTAAATTAAAATAAAAAAAAGTAAAAAAAAAATTAAAAAAAATTGCATAATGTACAATAAAATCGAATTTAATGATAAACAATAAAATAAATTAAAATTAATAAAATGTAACAATTAAAAGCGTGCTAAGTTCGGCCGGGCCGAATCTTATATACCCTCCACAATGGATCGCATTTGTTGAGTTCTTTCATCGGCATCTCTTCTAAGGCAAAAAATGATAAAAGAAAAGATTTGCTCTGCTATTAGAGCGATATCAAGATATGTTCCGGTTCGGACCACAATTAAATTATATGTTGGAGACCTGTGTAAAATGTCATCCAATTCGAATAAGAATTGCGCCCTTTGGGGACTCAAGAAGTAAAATAGAGAGATCGATTTATATGGGAGCTGTATGAGGCTATGGACCGATTCAGACCATAATAAACTCGTATGTTGATGGTCATGAGAGGATCCGTTGTACAAAATGTCATTCAAATCGGATAAAAATTGCGCCCTCTAGAGGCTCTAGAAGTCAAGTCGCCAGATCGGTTTATATGACAGCTATATCAGGTTATT
Source organism: Stomoxys calcitrans (assembly GCF_963082655.1). NCBI lineage: Eukaryota > Metazoa > Arthropoda > Insecta > Diptera > Muscidae > Stomoxys > Stomoxys calcitrans. Next base: position 20,521,077 of record NC_081553.1, read on the forward strand.
AACCGATTTGAATCAGACAGTTGTTGGATATCATAACAAAAACGTTGTGCAAAATTTCATGCAAATCGGAAAAGAATTGCACCCTCTAGAGGCTCAAGAAGTCAAGACCCAAGATCGGTTTATATGGCAGCTATATCAAAACATGGACCAATATGGCCAATTTACAATCCCAACCGACCTTCACCAGCTTGCTTTCGACAGACAGACGGACGGATGGACGGACATGGCTAGATCGACATAAAATATCACAACGATCAAGAATATATATACTTTATGGGGTATCAGACGAATATTTCGAGTAGTTGTAAACAGAATGACCCCCAACCTATGGTGGAGGGTATAAAAATCAATTTGTGTTTGTTTGTAGGTTTGTTTGTGTGTTCCTTATAGACTCAGAAACAGCTGAACCGATTTCTGAAATTTTAACATATGGTGCATAATGATCCCGTGTTGAAAATAGGGTACTACATTTTTTGATATCTGAAGGGGGGGGGCGGACCCTCCCCCTTACCCTAATTTTCAGAAAAGCCACATTTCGGAGATGTGTGGTGCGATTTAAGCGAAATTTTGTGTGATCTCATATAGTACCCTTAAAAATAAAAATTTTGGTATCCCAATTTCGGATGAGGTACCTAAGGGGGGTGCCCCACCCTAAAACCTACCAATCATATATTTACACCAATCACGACAATATGGGACTCAAATGAAAGGTATTTAGGATAAGAAAACGTATCTGATATCCAATTGTCGGACCAAGTGTTAGGGGGACTACCCCAACCCCCAAAGCACCCCTAAATCGGGCATGTTTACCGACCATGTAGGGCTTAAATGAAAGGTATTGGTAGGTAGAGCACTAATTTGATACCCACTTTCGGGACCAATTTTCCTTTCCCAAAATACCCCACAAACAGCAATTTTTAACTGACCATCGCAATATAGGGCTCAAATGAAAGGTATTTGGGAGTAGAATACGAATTTGATATTCAAATGTAGGACCATATATTTAGGCCATCACCCCTTCCCCTAAACACGGGACCAATTTTCTGGGGGTCGACCCCTTTCCCAAAATACCCCACAAACAGCAATTTTTTTACTGGCCATCGCAATATGGAGCTCAAATGAAAGGTATTTAGGAGTAGAATACGAATTTGATATTCAATTGTAGGACCATGTATATAATTAGGGCATCACCCCTTCCCCTCAACACTCCCCAAAGGTTGAAAATGTGAAAATCGACCATGCCACAATGGAAGGTATTTGAGATTAGAAAACGGATGTCATTTACTTTAAGAAAAATATATTTTAATTATTTATGGTAAGCCTTAATGCCCTTAAATCTAAGAATTCTTCTTTATTGCTATTGTTGTTGCTCTGATGACTTTTGCCTTCTCTACTGTACTCCAAAACTAAAATAAGACTAATTTCGAAAGAATTTTCCGTTTTGTTAACTTTTTTCCTTTTATCTCTTCTTTCATTTGGTTTTTTTTTGTTTTTTGCAGAAGGACGTGAGTGCGTTAACTGCGGTGCAACCTCAACGCCACTGTGGCGACGTGATGGTACCGGTCACTATTTATGCAATGCCTGTGGTTTATACTATAAAATGAATGGCCAAAACCGACCACTAATTAAGCCAAAACGAAGACTGGTAAGTTTGTATGAAAGTGTGTGTATTTTTATCCCCTAAAAACAAAAAATTCAAAAAAAAAAAAAAAACATTGAGTTACTAAATATTGCAAGGCCAAAACTACCCTTAAGGATAGTAATGTGTTTTACTTAAGGTTAGTAACCCCTAAAAGTAGATTAACTAAAACTAAATGAAGCAACATCCATCAAAATTTTGGATTTTTGAGGAATTTTTTCTAAATTTCATTTTTATGTATTGTCTCCAGAAAGACTATAAACGCCCCAGCATGACAATTCTCAAATGTCATAATATTTCCAAGAAATTATAGAAATTATTATTATTAACTCGAATGAGAGAGAGAGAGAGAGAGAGCAACGAAAAACACCCAGTCACACACTTGGCATAAACGCAAACTGACAGAGTGATGGACAGTTGAACGGACGGACGGACGGACGGAAATGTGTATGGCCGTTTAAAGCCTAACTAACCCATCTTATAATCACTTTTTGAGCTGCCCATCATAAAGAGCATGAGAAGGACTTTGACAATGATGACAATATGAAATGCTGCTGCCACACTTGTCAATGCCTTGGCCAAAGCTTTAACTGCCACAGCATATCCCAACACTCAAGTCTGTGAAGATCCATGGCTATGTTAAAGCTAGCCCTAGCCTAGGCCCAACACAGGCCTGGTTGGTCTATGCTATGACTAAGCATAGATGATATCTTGGCCAGTTATGTGTGTTCTTCATTTGTTGTGGAGTAGTAGTAACTATGTGGGAATTAATTTCAGCATATCTACTAGCTGTGGCCAGGGGGGAGGGGAGGGGGTCAGACGTTTAAGGCACGATATTTCTCAGAGATAGGCTGTAAAGGTGGCGCCTCACTCAATGGACCATCATGTGGTCGTATCAAGAAAAAATCAAAAATTGATTATCACATAGCAGTAGGCTAAGACAGACAGACGGACAGACAGACAGACATAGGGACAAGCGAACATAATGTTTATGTGGTGATAAGAGCTTCTTGTTGACAATCCAATGGTGGCTAAGACATCATACTATATGTACATATGATAATGATGACGCTGAAGAGTTTACACTCCTCTTTGTTTTACATAGAGCAATAATCATAATAATCACGATGATTATCATCTTCATAAAGGCAAGCTACGGTAGTAGTTTGCTCTGTCCATTTTCATTTTCTTTTTGTGTGATGTGGGAATATGGGCCTATTAAAAGATGTGTGTGTTTTTTTTTTCTTCTTGGGATTATTGATTTAGTCTCTGTGATTAGCATAAAAAATCGATTATTTTAATATGACCCCAAGTCTACCCTTTTTTTTTGGAGTTTCAAAAATCTCCCTAGTCTCAGTTTAAGGTTTCCACCTTCACCTTAACGGCCAAGCGGCCAAGCAGGCAACTCAAGAAAATTCTTAGAGGCCTTAGCATCATCGTCATCATCATGCCAGGCTTTAAACGATCATTCACTTCACTACTACTGCTCACTCCCTATGCATTGTCTATAGTGCATTATAGCCTTCATTGATATGTGGCTGGCTGTTGCTTACCGAAGGCTTTTTGTTGGCATGTCTGTTGTATCCTCTGTTGTATTTTGATACTTGGATCATGTCTTTTATGAGGGAATTCCCAAGAAATTCACAGCTGGACATTGAAAGACTGTTGACAATTTTTGTGGGCATTATTTGTGAAGGTGAACTGTGTGAGTGTTTTCAGCCTAGCTTGGCCTCTGCTAGGCTTTCAACTCAGCTCAACTCAGCTCAGCTCAACTCACTAACTAACTGACTGAGTGCCTATGCCATGGTGTCGCTGACACCACCATCGCCTTGGTGATGGTGAGGTTTTCAAGTGAATATTTTATAAGAAAATGGAAAAAGACTACGAAAAATTAACAACATTGACTGTTGAATGACCCAGCTGCTCTTTGGCTTGATCATTATGTTTAAGAATATTATGCCTGGGTTGCGTTTTTTTCTCTTGTTACAAACTTCCCTTGGTGTTGACAAAATATGCAACAAATTAAAACTGAAATGTTTTTTTTGGGTGCATAATTGTAGGAATGTAAAGTTTCTCCTCCTCCCTGCACCCAAAAAAAACCAGGAGTGTTAAAAAAATTCCTTAGCATACAATAAGGAATGAAGGCTATGTCAAAGGGGCAATATGTTGAGGAATTTTTGAAGGATATCTATGATACACTTGAAGAACACCAAAAAAGGATAATAAGAAGTTGTTCATGGTTTGGAACCTTGTTTCGATGCCCTTTTTGCGGAGCCAACAATGTCGAATCACATATCTGGTTTAGTAAATTGCTCTCAAACACTCCAAGTACTCGCTTATTTTTGGAACATTTAAAACCCGGAATTTCACCTGGATTAAAATAGAGGGAGAGATAAAAAGAGAGGAAGGGAGAGATAATAAGAGAGGAAGAGAGAGAAAATGGGCTTCAGAGAGAGTTAGAAATGTGCACCATCCAATATCTGGTTTAGTAAATTGCTATCAAACACTCCAAGTACTCGCTCGGTTTTGGCCCACATAATAGCAGGAATTTCAACTGGATTTTGCAGTTTGTAGAGGGAAAGATAAAGAAAGAAAAAAAGAGGGAGAAATTGGACCTCAGAGAGGGAGAGAGAGATAGAAATGTGCACCATCCAATATCTGGTTTAAAAAATTTCTCTAAAACATTACAATTACTCGCTCGGTTTTTGGCCCATATAACAGCAGAAATTTCAACTGGATTTTGCAGTTTGTGACTCGCTAAAATAGAGGGAGAGATAAGAAGGGGGAAGAGAAAGGAAAAGGGATATAGAGAAGGAGGATACAGAGAGAGAAAATGAACTTCACAGTGGTAGAAATGTGCATCATCAAATATCTGGTTTAATAAATGTCTCTCAAATACTCCAAGTTCTCGCCCGGTTTTGGCCCATATAACAGCAGGAATTTCTACAGGGCTGAGCAGTGTGAGCTTCGTTTAAATAGAGGGAATGACAGGAAAAAAGGGAGTGAAAGAGTAAACGAAATATAGAAAGGGGGTAGAGAGAGAGAGAAAGAGAGAGAGAGAGAGAGAAAGAGCAAGTAAGCCACAGAGAGAAATATAAAAGGAGAGTACAGGAATCGAGTTTTTTTTTTTCAAAAATTATTTTTTACCTGAAAACATGATTGAATTCAAAACTGTTAGTCCGGTGTAAGAGAATAAAATTGAAAACATTTCTAAAATATTTTGTATAGCCTCTGAGTTCGAGTAAGAAATTCCAAAATATCAAACACTCCAAGTACTCCAAGCTCCATCTTGGACCATATAACATTTTGCAGGGTTTTGTGAGCTTCGTTAAATAGAGGGAGAGACAAAAGCAAAGATAGGCAGAGAGAGAAAGAGATGGAGGTATAGAAAAGAGGGAGACAAAGAGAGAAGATGTGAGCCACAGAGAGAGGAAGAAATGTTCACCATCAACTCATATTCATCTGGTTAAGTAAATTTCTTTCAAAAACTCCAAGTACTCTCTCGGTTTTGGAACATATAACAGCAGGAATTTCAACAGAATTTTGCAGTATGAGCCTTGTTAAAAAGAGGGAGAGATTAAAAAAGAAAAAGAGAGAGAAAATGGACCTCAGAGAGAGAGAGAGAGAGAGATAGAAATGTGCAACATCCAATATTTGGTTAAGAAAATTTTTCTAAAATGCTGCAAATACTCGCCCGGTTTTGGTACAGGGCTTAGCAGTATGAAATATAGATAGACGAAATATAGGTAAGGGTTAGGCAGAGAGAGAAAGAGCAAGTAAGCCACAGAGAGAAATAGAAAAACAGAAAAAAGGAAGAGAGTTTTTTTCAAAAATTATTTTTTACCTGACAACTTGATTTTATTCAAAATTATTAGTCCGATGTAAGAGAATGAAATTGAAAAAATCTCTAAAATATTTTGTATAGCCTCAGAGTTCGAGTATGAAATTCAAAAATATCAAACACTCCAAGTACTCGCTCGATTTTGGAACACATAACAGCAATAGTTTCAACATGATTTTGCAGGATTTTGTTAGGTTTGTTAAAATAGAGCGAAAGACAAAAACAGAGATAGGTAGAGAGAGAGGGAGACAAAGAGAGAGGATGTTGCCACCGAGAGAGAAATAAATGCTAATTATCGATTCATATTTATCTGGTTCAGTAAATTTCTTTCAAAAACTCCAATTACTCGCTCAGTTTTGGCCCATATAACAGCAAGAATTTCAACAGGGGTTTGCAGTGTGAGTGAGCTTTGTAAAAATAGAGGGAGAAAAAAAAGGGACAGAGAGAGAGAAGAGTGAAAAGGAGAGAGAGAAGAGTGAAAAGGAGAGAGAGAGAGAGAATACAAGCCACAGCGAGAGATAGAAAAAAAATGGAAGACAGTTGGTTTTTTTCCAAAATCATTTTTTTTACCTCAAGGAGAGAGAGAAAAGGAGAGAGAGAGAGACACAGCGAGAGATAGAAAAAAGGAAGACAGTTGTTTTTTTTCCAAAAACATTTTTTTTTTCCTCAAAGCATGTCTTTAAAATTCAGAATTGCGTACTAAATTCGACCGGGCCGAATTTTGGGAACCCACCACCATGGATGCTGCTAAAAATTTATACAAAATAACTTTAGTTGAAGGGCATAATTTTATCCTACATACCAAACTTTTGTCAAACCAGCCAAAATTAAAGCTTCTAGGTACCGAACAAGGATAATCGAGAGACCGGTTTATATGGGAGCCATATCAGGTAAAGACTGATTTGGACCGTATTTGGAGAAGTTTTTGGAAATCGTAACAAAACACCGCAGCTAAAATTTTAGCCAAATCGGACAAAAATTGCGGCTCGTAATGGACTCAAGAAGTCAAATCGGGAGATCGGTTTATATGGGGGGTATATCAGGTTATATACCGATTCGGACCATACTTGGCACAGTTGTCTGAAGTCGTAACAAAACACCGCGTGCAAAATTTTGTCCTGATTTTAGCTCAAGTCGTAACAGAACACTTTCTGCAAAATTTCAACCAAATCGGACAAAAATTGCGGCTTTTAAAGTCATTAGACGTCAAATCGAGAGATCGGCTTATGTATACCGTCTTTTAAGTTTAAGAAAAAAATCCAAAATACATCCTACCTCTCCATTTGAATAAAATTTTGAAAAAAAAAACCCTCTTCAAAAGTATGCCCTCTACCTTTCTTCCTCCCTATGGCCCCCCATAAAGATGGTCTTTTACCCCCATACCCCTAGCCTCTACACTTTTGGGTGGTTTTTCATATGGCTAAGCTTTCTCACAGACAATCAAAAGCATTTGTCAACTTTGACAATATAGCAATGTAGTCGTCCTTAAGGGTATATTTTATTGTTGACCATTGGCTGCAAAACAAAAAGAAACAACTCAGAAATCAAGCCGCCACCGCCTATCCATTAAAACAAAAAAACAAGAAAAGTTTAAAATACATAATAAAACTTGAACAACAACGGGGCTATGACGATGACGTCGCGAAAAAAACTAAAAAAAAAACAAACAATTTTTAATGAATTCAAATTAAAGAAAACAATGTGTAGTACTTCAAGTAATGCTAAAATTCTCCCCTTAAGTCTTGAACAAAAAAAAAAAAAAACTTCAATGCTTTTGTTCTCGGCTCGGGATGGTTGGCTGACTGGTTGACTGGCTTACTGACTGGCGAGTTTTGCTTGGCGCTGTTGTTGCTCATTTTTAAGTTTTAAGGCTAAAACACATAAATTCTCAAAATGTTTTCATTGTTTCTTGGCTTGGCTTGCAAACTCTGCTGTTGTTGCTGTAGTTTTGGTCTTTTTTCTGTAGTTGTAGTAGTAGTTGTTGTTGTTGTTGCTATTTTGTTTTGCATATCCCTCACAGTTCAAGTGAATGCCACACAACAATGCTACTCGCTCTCTTATTGCGGCAAAACTCCTCATGTCAGTTATGTTAGCGTTTTGTGTTTTTTTTTTTTTTTGTTTTTGCAGCTGCCGGCCGCTTCATACTTCAGCCGCCGCTTTTGGCTGTCTGTTCAATTGCCTGTTCAATAATTGCGTTTAATTATAAAGTATCACAAAAGTAGGAGCAACAATAAAGCAAAGGTATTAAAAACCAAAAACCAAAAAAAAAAAAAAACTTAAATTGAAACTGCATCAATCGTAAGAAATCTCAAGCCGTCGAATGGTTACAAACGTCCGGCTCTAAGCAATGGAAATAAAACAAAACCGCTGTTTTAGCCTAAACTTTATGGCTCTTCAAAACAATTGTTTTTTTTTTTCTAATGTGTTTGTGTATGTGTTTCCAAACAATTTGTATTTGAGCTGAAGTTCAAAAACTTACCTTGACATAGTTTCTATGCCGTTTTAAGGCCATTCATAGACAAGGATTATAGTAAAGATTTGGGGTTTGAAATTAAGAGATGCAGCAAAATGTAGAAAAATTAACAAAAAAAGAACAAACCGCCATTTGGTAACAAGAAAAATAAAAGTGGTTATCAAAAGTTTGCCTTTTTTTGTTTTGAGGACATGTTTCGAATGCTTAAAAAGTAAAATCATTGGGGACAACTAAATTCAATCTTCGCTATTTAATTTCTATACATAAAAAACCAGTCTCCTAAGTTGGGTAGTTGGAGAACATTAGTTATCATGTCCCCAAAATTAGCGAAATAAATTTTTAATATTTTTAACATACTTTGAGGACATGTTTCGAAAGCTTAGAGTAATAAAATTTTTTAAAACCAATATAATTTTTTTGTTTGATATAAACTGCCTATTTATAAATTAAAATCTATCTCTTAAAGATCTAAATTTGAGACGATAACTTTTTATTATCATGTCCCTAAAATATGTTATTATTATGGGAACTAATATGGAGCCTAGAGCATACATTAAAAAAATTCTTAGTAACAAACAAATTCAGCTTTTGCAACTAAAACCATTCTCCTTAAAAACCATGTTTGAGAACATTACTTTGCCTTACCATGTCCTCAAAATTAGCCAAAAAAAATTTATAATGTCCACTAATTTTGAGGACTTGCTTAATATAGGTTGATAACTTGAATAAATTAATAGAACTACGATTTTTTTCACAATGTTCATTAAATTTTACATAAAATTCGGTAAAATTATTTAGAAGAAAATTTATGGAAAACATTAAAGATAAAGCTGGACAGGGCCCGCTCCGCTGCGCCTTTTTTCATACTCTTATTTTATTTGAGCTCTATACTGGCACGGTTAGGAAAGTCCTGTTTGGGGTTGATGTAACGGCTTTTCAGATATTTCCCCCCAATGTTGATATCATATTGGTGTTCTACTTCCAAATACCTTTCATTTGAGGCTTATATTGCTATGGCCGGTAAATATGTCCGGTATGGGGGTATTTTTGGGGGTAAGGTGGAAAGGCATCAAGGAATAAATTTTTTACTCTACTTTCAAATACCTATCATTTGATATACATATTGTCCCAATCGGTAATTATTTCCAGGTGGGGGGTTTTGGGGTTGAGGTGGACAGACACCAAGAAATATATTTTTATATCAGCTTTTTTTACTCTACTTTCAAATATCTATCATTTGATATCCATATTGTCCCAATCGGTTAATGTGTCCTGCTGGGGAGTTCTTGGGGGGTGAGGAGGTCCCTCGGACACAAAGGAATGCATTTTTATGTCTGATTTGTTCTCTAACTTTAAATACCTTTTATTTGATATCCATATTGGCCAAAGCGTTAAAAGTGTCCTGTTGGGTAGTGTTTTTTGGGGGGTGGGGGACCCCCCGACACTTATGATGACATTTTTAATGCCAAGTTCTTACTCTATTCGGAAATACCTTTCATTTGATACCCATATTGTTCCAAACGGTAAACATGTCCGTTTGGGGGGGTTTTGGATGGGGCGTCCCCCCAGGTTATTTGACCCCCAAATTGTATACATATTTAGTGTTTTTGGGGTACCATAAGGTGGCATGCAAAATTGCGCTTTTAATTGGTGCAACCATCTACGAGATCTGGCGTTTTTGAAAACGTGGCTGTGGGGGAGGGTCCGCCCCCCTTCGAATATCAAAAATGTAGTATCCTATTTTCAGAGGGGGCTCAAACTCTGCCATCTGTGAAAATTTCATGAAAAGGTTCACCCAATTTTGAGTCTAGAGGTAGAAACAAACAAACTAAGAAACAAACAAACAAAGCGCAAATTTTCTGCATAGCTAACTTTGGGGACATGTCCTCATAGTTAGCCGAACTATATTCAATGTTATTTTATAGCAAAATCATTAAGATTGAATAGTCTTTTCGAGTTCAATCTCGAAAACCAAGAGAATTCACTATAACTATAAAACCTTTAAACAACTTATTTTAATATTGTATTCCATATTTTTGAAATAAAATCCATTCTGCACCCATTACTTTTGGGGACATAACTTCTCATTAACATGTCTCCAAACTTAACCGAATAATATTTAAAGCTAATTAAAGCCAAAATCATTAAGTTTGAGGAACAACTTCAAATGAAAACCGAAAGAAGTTTTTAACAATATAATCTTTTAAATCATTTATGGATGGGAAAGTGCTTTATGCATGCAAAGAGTAATTTTGTCTTGTTTCCAACGGTAACGGCTAAAACCCCATCCTGTGTCACCTCTGGGGATTAATTCGTCCTCGGAACCGCTTGCGCATTACTTCGAAGTGGATCCCATATCTGGTGATTATCCTTATCATCATCACTGTGTGGGCGTCCAGACTTTCGCTTTTAAACTCTACGCCGCTGCGTCCAGATGTATCTTCGTCCAGTAGTGGTTCGGCGTATCTCATCACAAATGTATTAATAATGACAAATTAATAACAAACAAATATTGGCTAGTTTTATGTAAATTGCCAACTCGTGGCCCTTTAAAGGATCAATAACGGATATCCTAGTTTGACCAAAAATGTTTTTCTGGTTTATACTTTTTACATACAAATATCGTTTTTTTTTCTTTATTTGCCTTAAAATCTTTTTTAATACATCTTCAACCAAACTACTCAACCTTTTTTATTACAAAAAAATTCTAAAGAAATTTTGCAATTCAGGAAATCCTTTAAGGATAATGCATTCCTTTTCTTTAAAGCCTACAGATGCACTTTACCGCCTCCCAAATGAAAAAAAAACATCTTTTACTTTGTTACATTTTCCCTTTATTCTTTTCGATCTTTTTTTCATTAGCGACTAGACACGCCTTCCCCATGGCAAATCACCATGCATCCATTGTTTTAAAGTTAGTGAATTTCTCTCTTTTAGTTTCATCATATCGTTAAATTTTAATTGATCTTCATTCAAAGCCTTATTGGATGAAACTAAGTACGGATGTGGGTAACCAGGCGATTTCGTCAGTTGCCAATATATTTTCATTTGGTTCATGCTTTCAAAGATTTAATGCAGCTTACATTGCATGAACTGGCTGTTTCCTTGGGCACGTCTCTTAAGAAGCTATACTGGATCAATTGCCTGATGGATGGATGTGGCAACGAAATGAATGCATTTTTTTTTTTGCTAATCATAATGTTTAAGCTACCTTTCTGGGCTTGTTGCGAACGTGTTTGTTGTTCCATTGAAGAGCAGCATTACCTTTGCTTCAAGGTGCTGACTGTTGGAGGCTGTTTTTGACGAAATGTTGTCTTAACAAGATCTATCCTATATTGGGCAAAAAAAAAAAAAAAAAAATTGTGATTATTAAAACTCCAAAAGGCAAATGTTTTCATATTGCCAGAAAATTCAGAACAAAAAAAAAATATTTGGCGCAAAAACGCCCCACATTTGCCAAGACTACAGATATTTAAAGAAGAACGTCATCTTAGTGCAGCAACAGCAACTACAACTTCTCATCATCGATGATCGTTCAATGAACTTTGGCAAAGCTCCAGTATTTGATTTGGTCTTGATTTCTGTCGAAGACTCCTCAGCAAAATGAAGCAAAAAAAAAAAAAATATTGAATAGTTCTTACTTCCCCCATTGGTGAAGAGGGTCCAAGTTTTTGAAATGTTGTTTTGTGGTGTTGTTCACTTGGCAGTTTGCTTGTGGCATAGTAGCTGTGAAGAAGACTGACTTGAGATCATATCCTTGCCTACTCCATGTCTTTAATGTCGAACATTGTTTAATGTGCTCAAACGTGGCTTTTTGGTGTTTCGTTTTTTTTTTGTTATTAATGTGCTATGGCCCAGTATTGAACTTGTGGTGTTTGTAGCCGCCTGGCAGTGATGCTGCTGCTGCTGCTGTTATTCCTTTTAATATGATTTATATGTTTTATATTAAACTGGGTGGGGAAGCCCTTCGTTTTTGCACCATAGCAAAAAAAAACAGAAACCAAACGCACCAGAAGTGAATCAAACTAAACTCCTTGGCCAGCCATGATGTAGGCTTTAGTTGTTTCGTATCGCTTCGTTTAATTTCTGGCGTTCCTGCCCACATACTTAAAGGCAAGGGCAATACCGCCACCACAATAACCATCACCAACCACTACAGGCACTGCTGTTGCCTCTGACTCTGCCTCTCTGTGTGAGTCTGTCTCTGTCATCTTCATGATCTTCATTGTCATCGTTTTTGTTTTTGTTTTTGCGCTGTCGGTTGTTTGGGGGGCTTTTGGAATCGCTGAACTTCAGCTTGTCGTTTGCTGCCGGCTGTGATGTACTGTCGATAAACGTTCCAAATACGAAATTTACGACTATTTGCTCATTTCGCATATTTAATGCTTGTTTCTGCTATATTTTGTTAATTTCCCACGCTTCACTACTTGTTTTTTGAGGTTTTTTGTTTTACACTTCCCTCTTTGCTTGCCCTGCTTTTTCGATTTTTTGAATCATTTAATTTAAATTAAATCAAAAACAAAAAAATGTCTTCTTAACATATGGCGGGTCAGGTTGTTTTTGTTTTCTTTTTGTTATGAAAAAGGCCGAAAACTTTGTTTTGCCAAATATTAGGAAGGTTGAAGTTATATGAAGAGGAAAACTAAGAACTGTGTGGCTTAATTAACAAAAAAAATAAGAAAGAAAAAATAAAAAATAAATAAGAAAATATTTTCAAGTTTATTATTTTGACTATAAGGGAAAAATCAATTTTTTTACAAGGAGAAACAAATTAATAAGCTTTCCCATTATTTTATAAAAAGTTTTAGGATTTCAATCAAAAAAAAAAAAAATAGTTAAAGCCTTAAAATATGCTACATAGAATTCCAATTCACCGAATTGACGTTTCTCTTTGAATTTTCTTTTATATGTTATATAAAAAAGATACAAAAGTACTTAAGCTTAAAACCTTCGTATAAGAGATCAGAATTTAAAGCACACTTTTGGGGATCACTTGCAGAATCAAACTTTAAGGAAATAAATTTAAAAAAATCGTAACATTATTTTAAATTGAATTTATTTCTTTAAGCTAATAAATAAATCAAAATCAGATATCTAAAATTTTAGCATATTGTTAGGGGTCATATATAATAGGTAATTTATGACTTTGAGGACATAATTATGAAAAACGACATATCGGCAAATAGGGGACCAAAATCTTTTCTTATACCCTCCTCCATAAGATGGGGGTATCCCAATTTCGTCATTCCGGGCCGAATCTTACATACTTGTTGATTTTTTCTTTTGCTTTCTCCAAGTAAAAAATGAAATAGTAATCTTCCAAAACTCTGCAAAAATGTTCTAGTGAAAAGTTTTAAAATTTTTATTTTATGCCTACAAATATGCAACACTTTTTGATTTTCCAAAAATTTATTTTTTTAATTTTTGCAAAATAATATGGCTTGGTTTATAAATCAAAAACAAATTTTTATGCCATACTAAAAAAAAATTGATTTTAGGGACATATTGTGAAAGCAAACTTTGGGGACACATTGTGGTGCCTCAAAATATGCAACACATCATTTTCCTACAAATATGCGATGCTAATTTAATTAAGATAATTTCTTATATAAATCTATGCCAAACTGATAGAAGCAAACTTTGTGGAAGCAAATTTTGAGGATATGGTTTGACAAATAAATTATATAATTTTTTATTTTTTTAATTTAAAAAACATTAAATTCTGGAAAAGATTGTAATAAATAAATTTTTTTTAATTTTTTGTTTTCAATTTTTATGCTTAAAAATATACAATATATTATTTTCCTTCAAATATGCAACGTTTTTTTTCATTATGTAATTGAAATTAAACAAAAGCAAAAGTGAAAAAAAATATTTTATTAAATGCCAAGTTAATACTGAAAACTTGGCTTGTTTATCTTTACTAAAAGAAATCGCAACAGACAAACAATGTAATTTATGAAAATTTTGGTAAAAAATATCCAAAAATTTTTAAGTTTAATTTGGAGCCCCAAAATATACAACACATCATTTTCCTACAAATATGCAATGTTTATTTAATAAAGATAATTTATTATATATATCTATGCCAAACTGATTTTTAGTACAAAAGAATTTTGAGAGGAGGGAGGGTCACATTGTGAAAACTTGACTTGATGTCATGTTCTATAAAAAAATTAAAAAAAAACTAATTAATTTAAAATAATTATCAAATGATAATGTAATAATCAAAAAATTAAAATTTTGAAAAAATTAAAACTCATATTTGTATGCCCCAAAATATGCAATACTTTATTTTTCTATAAATACACAGTGCTTTAAATACAAAAGAATACATTTATGTCGGGAAACAAACTTTGAATACATGGAGGAACATATTTTGAGGACATGTCATTTTAAAAATTTTAAGAAAAAAAAAAATGTATTTATTTGGGTGATAAATTTTTATTTATCCAAAATTCTTTAAAGCTCAATAAACCAAATTCTAAAAGTCATAGGTATTGCCTACTTTTAGGAGAAGCAAATTTTGAGGACATGCTGTTTCGAAAAATTTGAGAATAAAAATTTTGTTTTTATTAGTTTGAGATAAAAATGTTTCAAAAATTTCTTCATATGAAAGTCATAAATATTGCATACTTTGAGGGGATCGATATTAAAAAGAAATAATAATAATTTTTTCATTTTTTATACTTATTATTATTATTTTTTTTTGTTCTATTAAACATTACCATAATTTATCAATTCTGTCATTAACTTAATTGACTACAGGAATTTGCCTTTCCAAAGCATTTTCTTATCTACACATAAGCAAATGTGGCCATTAATTAATTTTTAATTTAATTTTATTAATATTGACCACCTAACAACAAAAAAGGAAAAAATAGGACACATGTAGGACATTCATATGTGCATGTTGCCAGAAAAAAACTTAATATTCTTTAGCCTTTTCTCTAGACACACACACACACACACATATATCCCTTAACTGATAACACCATACAAATCAATAAATTTCACCAACATAGCCTTCGTTTTTTTTTCTTTGGTGTGGTCTTTATTGTTTTGGCCATGTGTTAGTGTTAGCCCCAAAAAGGGTACGTTTGTAATTTGTAATCACATTAAAGTCTTGAAGGTTGACTTTAACTCTTCCAGCTAGCCTTAAGGCAGACCAGGTGGAAGAAAACATTGACAAAATTGAAGCCATAGAACGACAAGTTCGCATTAAAAGCAAGCATGAAGAACATGCAAGCCGGCAAGTTGTTGGTCTCGCAGCAAAGCTCCTTTCGCCTAGCAGACAATAGGCCATGCCAGCAAGACAAACGGCCAGCTAGAAAAATAAAGGTAGCCACTAAGTAATAGAGTAGCACTAGTTTCAACCATAACCACAAAACAAAAACACATTTGAAAAAAAAAAACAAAAAAAAAGAGAAAAAAAAACTTCTAGTCGAAGGTATGAAAATTGTCATTAATATTTGTCACTAAACTCACAATACTGCAAAATGTTGGAGGTATCTAAACATGTATGTGTATCTAGAAGTTCATATGAATAGACATTGGTGTTGTTGGTGTTGTTGCCAACTCCAATGGCCATTTGGTCATTGAATTCTTTTTTTTTTTGAAGAATGAAAACGGCAGCCCCAGTCAGTGAGTGGCCTTTGAAAGCTGTGGCTTGTTTTGGCCGCTATCACAGCTTTGTGGTGGTGTTGTGACTTTCTGGTCTACTACTATGTGGCTGTGGCTTAAATAAATGTCACCTAAACACGCCAAAAACTTAGCAATGAAGTGACTTTATTGCATTGCCGTTGAACCAGCAATGACGATGACATTGCCCCTTTCTTAGCTCTCCACCCCCTTACGGCCACTATAGAAACCACGGCTAGCCAAGTTGCTGGTGTTCTATTAATTTTCACTTATTGTCTCTTTGGGTGTGAAATTATAATAAACACGGGGTTGCGCATTAAAAACAAACCAACAGCAAAAGCCAAGCGAAAAGCCGTTGGTGATATAAAAGGATTGTAAAGGGTTTTTTTTCAAAAACCCATTAGAGTTTATGAACTTTTGGTTGCTTTTATTTACGAAGCGTTTGGAGAGTTCATAAATTTTCCCCTCCCTTAAGGCGCAAAGTTTTACGTGTGACTATTGAAGTATTTGATTTTTATGTTAATTTTTATTTCTACGCTTACAAAACACGTAAAACTTATATGATTTCGTTTTTTTACCATACCGTAATAGTCTACCCCCCCATGGGTAGGAAATCAATTTTTTTTTATTTAAGCATGGAAATTAAAACATTGAAATTATTATAAATGGGCTTAATGTTGAGGCAAATGTGGTTTAGGAAAAACAAATTCAAATTAATTATGATTTTTGTAATTAAGTTTTGTTAATTAGTTCTTAAAAGAATTGGCTTGTCCTCAGAGTGAATTTGAGTTTGCTCTGAAAAGAGGGAATATGTCTTTGAAGTCATTTTTATACCCACCACCGAAGGATGGGGGTATATTCATTTTGTCATTCCGTTTGCAACACATCGAAATATCCATTTCCGACCCTATAAAGTATATATATTCTTGATCAGCGTGAAAATCTAAGACGATCTAGACATGTCCGTCCGTCTGTCCGTCTGTCTGTTGAAATAACGCTACAGTCTTCAAAAATAGAGATATTGAGCTGAAACTTTGCACAGATTATTTTTTTGTCCATAAGCAGGTTAAGTTCGAAGATGGGCTATATCGGACTATATCTTGATATAGCCCCCATATAGACCGATCCGCCGATTTAGGGTCTTAGGCCCATAAAAGCCACATTTATTATCCGATTTTGCTGAAATTTGGGACAGTGAGTTACGCTAGGCCCCTCGACATCCTTCGTCAATTTGGCCC